>NC_140130.1:35496336-35508836 GCF_964035555.1 Netta rufina | reverse complement strand
CATGCGGCCAGCACACACCATCAGCAGCAGCAGCCTGGGATAGGGAGCAGGGAACTTCAGGCTTCCCCTGCATATCTATTCAGGAAGCACTGGCTGTTTCATCTAGAAGCCACTTCTTTATTAGTATTCTACCCAAAACGGGCAGTGAGGCAACTTGATGCTAAGAAAGAATGGACTTAACAGAGCATTCATTTTTTTCTATTATTTTTTTTTCCTCGGCACCTAGGCTGTTTCAAATTAAAGAGAATCCGGCTTCAGGAGGCAGTGCTATTTTAATCATTCCAATGTGTCCAGTACGGGAGATGAACTCAAAAGGTGAATATTAAAAGTAGTTGTGGAATTCAGTCATTTCACGAATGAACACATAATAGCCAAAGGCAAAACCGGAAGGCAACTTCACTTCCAATCAGTGTTTTCATTTTATTGAAACCAGATTGGAATTCCTGGAAAGAAGCCTACATATCACATCTTTAATACTAATTTTCATATACTCCAGTAAAACTGTCAGGGTGAATCAGTTGCTGAAGAAAGCTTCCTGTATAATTTACAGATGTACCTCCCTGTAGCCTGCTATTTCGTCCTGGATCAGAAACGTGGTTTTGATCACGCTCACAGATTTCCTCTCACCTGTACAGGTTTTCGTTGGCTCTAATTTGATTATTAAAATTGGACTTTTTATGGCAGAGCTGGTGATAAAAGTAAGCCAACTGTGGGATACTCAGCAAGGCGTTACTTTATGTACATGTATACACACACACACACGGATCTATCAGCAGGAATGCATGCCTGTACACAGAACTATCCCACAGATCCTTCTTTTTAGAATGAAACAACGCTCACAAACCAAACCACGCCGTCTATTCGGTGCAAATATCTTCATCTCTCCAAAACATCAAAGAATCAATAAGCGGCAGAGGATTTCCAAGCAGAGATAAATATAGCTCTTGGATGATTACCCTAAGAGTATTTTCCCTAAGCCCTGCGCTGTGTTTGAAGTGGGGTCCGGCGAGGCTGCACGGCCTCTGCCGCCACTCGGCTTTGCGCTGATAGCCGCTCTTTGTGTCGTGGTTCCCTGCGGGCTGCCGGGATGGCTTGCCAAAATCCTTCCTGAAGCAGGCAGGAGAAAGAGGAGCGAGCTCCCTGTGTTTTCATTCCCCTGGTGTGGACAGAGGGACACATGGGTGGCTTTGCAGGAAGAGGTGTTGGAGTCGTAGTAGTACTCCTGCACCGCTCGGCTTTGGGGAGTGTCAGCACTTCCATTAAAGCTCCATTAGTCTGGGGTTTATAACTCATCTGTAAAAATTTGCTCAGGCTGCAGGAATTTGGCAAACAAGGAGTGCGTGGTGGATTTTCTTTTTTCGCTGCTCCGCTCCCCAGTTGTTAAAAAAACATGGTTTGGCTGCTTTTTAAGCATCTTTTGACACATGTATAAAATGTTTATTAGTTTTAGACATTTCAGTGCTTGTAAAACTCAAAATTATCTTCATTATAAAAAAATGAAATTTAAGGAAGCTGGAGGGCATCTCTGGAGACTTCGATTCAAATCCTGATGAGGCCACAAGTATAAATAAGAGCTTACTTGTTTCAGACTAGCCTCTTTTCACATGCTTGACAAAACCAGAGTGCTGCTCTGGCACGAGGGCGAGCACGGGCAGGAGATGGTGCCATCTCAGCTCGCTTTGCATTTGGCAAAAGAGCCCATTGTCCAGCCAAAGGCAGGAGAAAATCTAAGCAGAACTGAGCATTGAAATCCAGTGTTAAATATTGTGTGTTATCCTGTAACCATCTAACTGTGGGGGAGGGAGGAGAGAAAGTGAAGGAAAAAAAAAAATAGAGGAACCAGTGTTTGAACAGCCAAGTATCACATACAATGTGTTCCTCTAGCCAAAACCTCATTTTGGCTTTTTGGGGGATGAGAAAATGTTATGTTGTCACACAGTGAGGAGGATAACGCCCTGGCTGGACCCAGCTCCCTGCACCTTAACACAGCAGGATGCTCTCGTCCCTGCCTAACCCTACACATCTGAACAGCTCCCATAAAAGTCAGAAATTCACCGAGACCACTCATCACACCACATCTGGAAGGCGGAGCAGGAGGACATGCTATGTAGGTCTCCAAATTTCACTCCTAAGACAGCAACAAAATCTGCAAGGCAGTTTTAATGTGCTTGGCAGTGATCAGCGGTGATACACTGCAATGTGCGTACACCAACCCCCTTTGACTTTAAGTTCTGTCAGTACCATCTAGTTCATTGTGTGATTTTTTAATTTTATTTTCCAAATATAGGGTGATTTTCTTCTTTTCAATTAAAAAAAAAAAATAGTGCTTTAAAAATGTATCACGACAAGGCTGGATAGCAAAGTGGGTTAATGCACAAGCAATGCCCCTCCAGAGGCTTAGTTTCAGAGCTGGCTTAGGGGTCTGCCTATCATGTCACGGAGTCAATCCTCGCTGCCACAAACAGCAGCGGCTGGAAGTGGACAGCCCAGTGCCAGGATGAAAGAACGGGTCACCGCAGGTCAGAGCTGCAGCAACATGTAAGAAAGGAGGGCAGAAATTGTATAAATTCTGAATGTCCAAATCCAATTCAGCCACTTCTTTAGCTTGCAGATACATACAGCAAAGTCTATCCATAAGAAGTATACCAAAGAGGAGGAGGGGGACTGTTTGTTTGACATACCAATGGAGTTGTAATTTTGCAAACCCATATTTAAGTGTATTCATAATCAGCAAAGCATGTAAACATAACCCAAGCTTCAAGGCTATCTTAAGCACATAGCTGAACAAAGGCCTAAATCTGATAACACTTACAAATATATAAACGTTTCAATGTTTATGTTACAAAATTAACTTTGCACTCCAAATTAATGGGTTGCATTTCATCTAGACAGAAGAAAATGATTCAAACTTGCAGCAATTTCAAAAGCAGCATTTTCCATAGTGTTTGTGCTAAGCAAGCTGGTAACACTCCGTATCTTAACCTCTCTTTCCTCTTCTTTTATGTAGAAGCTATCAAGATGGAAATACTGAATCCCTGACAACAAGTTTTCCAAGTTGGTCTTTTTGTCTTAGTGCCTTATATCTAAAGAAGATATAGAAGATATAGATATAAAATATAGAAGATATATCTAAATTAGATATATCTAAATATCTAAGCTAGATATATCTAATTTATATATATCTAATTTTTATATAGATAGATAGATAGATATAATTTAGATATATCTTCTTATATCTAAAGAAGATATATTTAGAAGGCATCTTCCAGGCATCTTCCCAACTGTTGCAGGGTTATTCTGTAAAAAGTCCAAACCTAGCCCATTTTCCCTATTCACACATCCAACTATAATATCCAGCCTGCATCAACCATGTACTGTCTTCTGTGTTATTGTCACCTCTGTGAACAGCTTTTTCTCGGAAGCTTCAGTCCCTCTGAATGCGTGGAGATTTGGCACCTCCAGGATCAATGTTGTAGCAACATAATCTTTGAGCAACTCTCGGTGTATGGATGAAAGTTAGAATAAAAGCATTGATGGTACATAAGCAAAAGCCCCACCAAAACCGAATACTTCAAAAGGCACAGATGCCTTAAACCACAGAAAGAATAAATGTTAGTTTGTGTGTATGAAATGCAATTTAAACTATCTTGTTTCCCAAACTATTCATCGCAAATAGGCTACTGGAAAGACGACTCCGTATTTGCTCCCTTTGCATGTTTTTTTCCTATGCATCCATTGTAGACCCCATAACAGTCTACAAGACAGTACTGGTCTGTATGGGCTGCCCCTCTGACCTCATAGGACAGCTCTTTCCTCTGCAGTTTTGCTCAATTATATTACAGAACAAAAGGTGTCATAATTACTTCTAATGAAAAAAAAAAAAAAAAAAAAAAAAAAAGGTTTTTTATCTTCTTCAGTAAAATTTACAAAAAGCAACATGCAACTTTTTTATGTGCATGATACTGAATCAGTAGTGACCAGCACACAGACCCCTGGGGAAGGCAGAGACATCCCCATTAGCAATCCAAGGGCATTTGGTGCAGCATAGCCCTAAACACCTTCTGATGTAGCTCTTCCATGTTGGGAGGATAAAAGAAGAAAGACAGAATATTCCTGCTTAATAATGTGGAGACTATAAAAACAAAACACAGTGATATCAGAAGTTTAGCATAAGTCTCTAAGCCATAACATTCACAATAATCCTTCTTACAGTATATTTGTTTCACCAACTCATAAGAAAACTTCAGGACCTGAGTGTGAAGTCCCCAGTAGAGTCTCAGACCTATTAGTCAGGTCGTTTTGTCCAGGCATCACATATTTGACATGCACTTTAAATCTGCCTTGGGGACAGTCTCATTAACTGTCTTAGACTCATGAACCTGGAAATAAGATGATCAAGTGAGTATTGACCTGTTGCCTCGGTGGTGACAAACTCCATGCACCAAATTGGATCAGGAAGGTGGTTTCAGTGAAACAGCTTAGGTACAGCATCACCATGAGCAGATCTCCTTTGCACTGGCGTAAAACTCACAGATCCAAAGGAAGCTTTCAGAAGCTTTCTTTTCTCCCTTCCTCATTTAGGCTAGCAGAGGCTGCCCTCGTCCTCTGGAAACACGAGGCATGTAGGACCCCTTCCAGTCATACCACAGAACAGTATTTCTCATTACTGGTTGAGCTGACTCTTTCATTTTGATGACAAAAAGCCATGCAGTCAGGTCGTGGTACCAGAGAGGGATTTTTTTTCCACACAAATTCCTAATTGAAGGGGATCGTGGATGCAGGACCAACATGGAAGCCTTTATCATTATGTGCCCAAGACCAAGTCTGCTTAAACTGACTAAAATGTTAATCTAATGGGATAGTCTGGAAATGACTCCCCTCTGACACAGCTGGGGAACATGTAAGCTCCAGTCCCATCAGGGAGAAGCCCATGGCAAAAAATAAAAATAAAAATAATAAAAATACAAAGTCCAACCTTTCCCATAGCTCATACTCCTCAGATAAGGAGAGATGAGCAGAAAGAAGTACACGAATAGAGAAAAAAAAAAAAAAAAAAAAAAAAAAAAACACACACAAAATAAAGCACAATGACAGATTCCCTTTGATGGGAGTGGCCAAGGAACCCAAACCCGAGACAGACTGAGAAGCACCTTGAGAACTAATGTCCAAGATTTCATTTGAGTGTCAAAGTTCATAATGGCCAAAAGGATGGATCCCAGGAGTAATTTTTCGGTAGTTCCTGAGCATAAAGCAAAGATAAGACTTTGTATCCCAAGGTACAAGCCTTTAATATTTACTGATCAAACCGAGGACTCCACATTCCTGCCAGAGAAGCAGAGCAGCAGACCTCTAACCTCCAGTGTAATTTTATCACTGTGGAAACCTGTATTCCACCAGACAAGGCTTCCTGCAGAAATCAAAGAGCTGTCATTTTCTTGGAGGCTCTCAAAGCAGAACCAAAGACCTCTTTGGAGGGGAGGGGCTGGGTGGAGAGGGGGAACGGCGATCATGTTTTTGAGGGAAGCAAAGTTAGAACAAACAAACAGGAATTTCCTAGCTGGGTCCTTATTCCAAGCCACGACTCAGGCCTGCATTTCAGGAGTAGTGAAGAAAAAAGACCCATTTCTGCAGCTTGCCTGGGAGGGGAGGATGACAGCAGGCCTGAAGTGCCTGACAATGCAGTAGGCCAGAAGTGCATGGCAATGAAGTATCACAGCACCTGGTACAGCAGTGGCTGTCCTCCTGCCCCTGTACTGGTACACTGAGCACACCGTTAAGTGGGCAGAAAGCAGCTGCAGAGGCCACAGCCCCAGCTCGGCCCAGGAGGAGGTGATGCAATGGCACAGGAGGACATGAGCTGCCTTCCACGGAAAGCAGTAGGGAGACCTCTTCCTAGCAGGGAAAGGTCCTACACGAGGGGGACACATTCCTGTGCCTGCCTCTGGCCTGCACTTTTGGGCACTGAGAGGATTTGGCCACAAGGTCCCCATCACAGAGGACAGGGACACCAGAAGGGGACAGCAGGCTGCACCGCTGCTACCTTCACCGTGTCTTTCAGTGTCATTTGCAAACCTCAGGAGCTGCTTTTTAAAATTACAACCATTTTTGCCTGCCTTAATTTTGGTTCCCAGTGCCTTGAACAAGCTAGCCTGGGGCTGGCAGCCAACACTGTGCCTTTTGGAGTGGATGAGGAGAGCCTTTGTCCTGGCTCTGGAAGGCGGCCAGAGCAGAGGCTTCGGGATGGAAAGGCATGCACCTTCACAGCAACATTTTGTCAGATTCCCCCCCTTTTGGGTAGCGTCTAATATCACATCTCGGGTCAGCCAGTGCAGACAATTAAAATGAAAATCCCACAAACACCGTCAATGGTTGCAGAAGGCTGGGGGGGGGGGGGGGGGAAATAAATAAATAAATCGCAAGGCTTATTTTCCCAAAATAAAATCTCTCTCAGAAAACATATCAAACCAGCCAGCACTCAGCACTGTGAATAAAATTATCAGACTCAATAAATATTTTATGCTCCCATTCTAATTGCCAAAAAAAAAAAAAAAAAGTTAATTTCTGAAGCAAAGTTTTTTTTTCATCTTTATTTTTAAACCCTTAACATAATGACTGAATGCCTAATATGAAATTGATAAATTTTTAAAAGGTTTCTTTGAAAAAATTCAAAGCTGAACTTGAGCAGAAGACCACAGGGAAGTCTATAATCTTTCGTCGGACGCCTGGCACACCACCGCTCCGGCCGGTGCCAGCATTGCATTCTGACAGAACAAGTGTTGCATGAGATGTGAAGGATGACTCCGGTCTGCCGAAAAACCCTGGAGCAGGTGTTCCTCATCCTCATTTGCAATGGAGCATGGCCCCTGGCTCAGTGAGCTGGAGCAAATGCGCTGGCAGGACCCATCATGTACCTGCGTGCTGAGATGCACTAATGATAATGGATGCAGGCCTATTAACCACCCCATTTGTAATGGCACACAACGCTGATTGCTCGGGGAGTGAGTCAGCGGCTTTCCAAGAGGGAGCGGGGAATGCCGGGAACCCATGATCCTTTGTGCATTCCTTATGCTCTGCTGGGTGTACGACTCTGTTAGTCTTTATTTAATAACACAAATGAATACATGATCTGCTACATGATTATACATGAAGATAAGTAGCTCTGGGCAGCGCGGCATCAGCCGGGCTGTCTTGGGCTGCGGATCAACTCCGCTCACGCCTTGGTGGCGGCCTGAGCCACACCAGTGTCAGGGAGGTCCCCAGCTGGGCTGAGGCTGCGAAGCACCAAGCCCAGTGCACAAGTCAAGGGTTTCAGCTTCAAGCTTTAAAGAAAGCTCCTGCTTAGCTTTGGGCGAACGCTGCAGCGCAACTGGGGAAAAACTTGTTATTCTGCTCCTGCCCCCCCATCAGCGTGCTTTCCTTGGAAAAGAAAACCCACAAGAGCAACCTCTACAAGGAGGTACTCATGCACCTTGCTTTTAAATAACTCCTCGCTTCTCTGTTTTGTCTAAACGACTCTTGCTGAAAGCCTGGCTCCCCCCGTGTTGTGGAATAACAAGGCAATTCTGAAAGGACACGCTCATGAAAAGCAACTGTTAATAAATAGATCACATTACTTGTATGCACTTGGTGCCACGGCCAACTTAGTTAAATAGTCACTTTTGGGCCAGAATATCGCAATCAGCAAAATACACTGTAATTATTATTGTAAACTTAACTACTGGATTTGCCAGGTTCTTGGCAAAACTGAATAAGCTGCTTACACTGTCTGCTTAGCAGCAGCTCTGTTTTGATTTCCTTGCAAAATGTGTAAGAGGGCTCTTTTGTTACATTTTGCAAAATAGGCGATTTGGTTGCCAATTTAGTCTAACAGGCAAATGTCTCCAATTATTTTGCTTAATAAAGTGCTGCTCTCTGTGCACAACAGGCAACATGTGAAAATAAATAAGAAAGATCAGATATTACTTGAAGTTCCAACAACCACTTTGTATACATATAGTTCCCATTGCAATATGTTATATTTGAAGCTTTATAAATGGGGAAGGAAAAAAAAAAAAAAAAAAAAAAAAAAAAAAAAAGGATTTGTGCACATAAATTCAAAGATAACTGCATCAAAAATGACTGCCACACTCTGGTAGCTTTACATCACTCCGGTAACGCACACAACTAAATATGGCTTAACAGTTGATTTCATTAATTTGTCAAACATCTCTGTATCTAAACGTACAAAGCAACTGCAGCTCACCCACCAGACTGGACCCAACATTTCTATTTTTTCTGCTTTTTCTTTGACAGTCAAAGTTTTCAGTTCAAACAACTGTTCAGGCAAACAAAATAAAAAATAATAATAATAAAAAAAGATGCATAGACGCATCACACACCCAGTCTTCCCATGGTCAGGTAAAGCCCGCATATATATGTCTGTGCAGATATATGCAAGAGCAGTCATGTTAAGGGAAATTGTGTCCGCTGGTCCACGATATATTTCATCCATGCAGGTACAGCTCGTGAAGACTGGATGTGAGAAGAATGAAGAATGGAGACTTGGCCAATAAATGCAACATCCTAGCATTGGCAATTAACCATACAATATTTTACAATTCTAGTTTTACCCTTGCTCAACTCGTTGCTTTAAAGACCAGACTTGGCATACCAGTCCCCCACCCCCCTGTACACACAAATCGCTTTGCTGGCAGTCACACTGCAGCCATCAAAAGGGCTGGAATTTCTCTATATGTATTGTACAGTATATTTCAAAGGAATTTTTCTGCCATGCACAGTATATCAATACTCAATGTGGGAGTAATTTAACTTCTTAATTTATTGCAGCAGTAACAGCATTTTCAAACTGGTCATAAAATATTCTTGTACTCTTCTAATCTGGGTTTTCAATGTTCTATAATGGGAATTCTATGAATAATATTGGGAAGTGAGAGATATTTTATACGGTATCTCTAAGGGAACAGTGTTATTGCATAAAAGTTAGGTGACATGGGAGAGACTGATAGAGGTGGTGTTTAAAAAAAATTTACCCTTCAGGATTTGTCACATGAATAATAATGATTTAGTGACGTTTTCCCTTCCTAAAAATCAAATCTACCAGAAGATAGGGTTACGGAAAGTATGCTTTAATTATGGATGCCTCCGAAGTACAAAGAGCAAACTCAGCTATCTAATGGCCACTGCAAACTATCCAGCTACCCTCTCTTATCCACTTTTGATTATATTCTTATTATTTGTGGATTCTGCTATTTTTGAGCCCCCATGAGATCATGGCACATGCCTCGAACAACAGGTGCAAGCACCTGGGGGAAGGATTTGCATCAACCCCTGCCCCACTGTAGGGGAGTAGAGGGCAGCTCCATCCTCCTCCTCCCGCAGAGAATGGTCTGCAGCGAGCCAGGCACTGAGCCTGTCATATCTTCCTCCAGCTAGTTTCTGAGCAAGAAGCGTGTTTTCTAACCACAGGATGGAAGATGATAGATGTCCTTCCATGGGAGGCTTGTGCGGATGCTCAGATCCACAGTGCAGCAGCAAGCAGCACTTCCAGCAGTGCTGGCACAGCTTCCCTGCAGATTATTTTTTGAATTTCCTTTCAAGGATATTTGTCCTCTGTTGCTCCCTAGGGGTCAACAGCTGCCTGCCCATCACCTTTCTGATAGGCACACAGTTTTTCCTTGGCTGCAGTGGGAAGCTCGTCCCTCCTCTCAGTCAATGCTCAGCCCCGAGCCCTCTCACCGTGCTGAAGCCTCACAGGTGACACCAGGAGCGGGCAGGTGGCATCGCCTCCCCTGGCCCTGTCTTTTCCACCCCGCTTTGCATTTTTGCAGCAGCGGGCTTCCTGTCGTTGTGCTTTCTGGTTTTTAGCACTCCTGGTGAAATTTATTGTTGTAAAGCGCCCTGAGCACACTGGCAGGGAAAGACAATTACCCAGCATTTCCAGTCTCAGAAAAGTGTAATTGTGATATATCTGTGTGCTGCCTTCCAACCGAGTCCTACAGCCATCGCCACAGCTTTCAAACCCAACACCGGCACCCTGATGCGCTCTCTCCAGTGCACCCTGCAGGAGGAGCTGGGCCCAGGGTTCTACACTTGGAAATAACCTTAAACAAATTAAGGACTCCCTATGACGTGCAAGGGATTAACAATTGACACTAGTATTTCACCTCATAAAAGCATGATTGCAAATTTAAATGAGATCTTATCCCAGACTTCGCCATCACATGATGCTTGGTTGGAGGATGGAGAGCACTTTTTGGTGACATTGTTTTGTGGGGAACCAGTCACTCATTAAACCCAAAGCATTGCATGAAGTATTAAAAGCTCAGCAGCACGTTGCACCAGACACCACCTGGTTTTCCCATGTTTTTCTGGTCACCCCTCAGCAGCTTTTCTGGTCTGTAATATCCATTCCAAAATAAGGAATGGGCCAATGGTTTCTCCCAAGTTCACTCCAACAGTGAAAGAAGGAAGGCACAGGACCTTACTCAAACACCAAGCCCAGGGAATGGGCATCTCCAGGGAGGGCTGTCACACCAGCTTCATTTCTGAGCTCCAAAAAGATCAGTATTTGAAATACTGTCCATATATGCACTGTTTTTTCCTCCTGTGTTTTAATTTACTGCTACTTGGTCATTTTTTCAGAGACTGAGAACCAAGAATTAAGCATGATTGCACAAGGGATGGTGTGGGGCTGTCCTGGGCTGTCCCAAAGGTCTGTCCATCTCAACAGCCCAGCACCTGTACTGTACCTGTTCCCCAGGCGAAAGCCACCCCACAGCCTTGACCCACTGTGTGACCTCCTCCTCTTCCCGGGTGGAAGGGCCACAAGTATGCACATTCCACTTTTTATACGAAAGAAGAAGAATTTGTTATGAGCTGACTCGAGAAGGATACAGGATGGATGCAAAGGACAAGTGGCAGAAATTCTCCTTGTGTTCATCATCACAGAGTTTCACAACAATTCAATGCTTTTTGCAAAGCCTAAAGCTTGCTCTCCTGACTCTGTACTAGCTGTGCTTCAGAAACCTCTAACACAGGCCAAAGGAAGCAGGATTTCCAGCTTCCTATCCATGTATTTGCTCACGCGTGCACCCACAGACAAGTACACAGACATACAGGTTTTATTTTCCCCAAAAAAACTTTCTGGACAAAGAGAAGGATCATGGAGTACCAACAGCTCAGGTTAAGTGGTGTTTTTTTCAGTGTCACTGTTTATGCTTTCTGCTACAGAGAAGGCTGAGAGAAACAATAATGCCCCTGACTTGGCCACCCATTTGCAGAGAGCTGGTCAATGTGAAAACATCTGGAGTTTGGTGAGTGCTCCCTTCAAAAATTAAGAAAACTGGATTTCCAAGAGTTTTGTCAAACCTGAGATGTTTCAAACAAAACATTTCAAGCTCAAGTAAATTACTTTCTGGACACACACAAAAAAAGTCATTTTCAAGACAAAAACATTTTCCTGGAAAGTCTCCAAGCATTGCTTTTGCCAAATTCGGAGTTATGCTCGAGGGAGAACAGAGTACCTTTGGCACATCTGCTGAAACTGGAGGAACTGTGTCTCTGGTATGGTGAGGGAGGAGGAATGTAGCAACTTAAGCCTGCTTTCTGGGGTCAGAAAGCACACAGAAGAAGTGATGAAAAACAGCCCAAAGCAAGAGGAGAGCGATTTAGTTTCTCTTCCATGAGGCCTCCTCAGCAGCTTGAGGGAGGGGGAAGGAAAAGAGGGGAAAGCTAGAAAGAAAAATGAACGAACAAAAACTGGAGGCTTTGGGTTTTTTTCCTTCCCAATCTGCGAAGGCTTTTGTAGAGATATCAAAATCAAGAAGAGAGAAATCGGATCAAAATGACTGAGCAGATTCACTGGTAGCACAAAATAACGTTGGCTCCTCTCCTTAGGTGGACCGAGAACCACACGGTTCCTCGCTATTGTTAACGGAGGATTTTCCTTCAAGTCCGGCTAATCCATTAAGAGAGCAGGCATGAAGAGGCGATGGGCCAAGGGAAGCTCTGAAAAGGAAACTCAGCAAAATGCAGCGGTGCTGCTGTAAGGGTTGGTGCCTTATCCCGGTGCACAAGACAAAGGATTAGCGCGCTTATCTGGGAGCAGCAAGTGAGCCTCGGCAGTGGCACCGCAGCACAAGCACTTACAAGCAGCAGTTAGTGGGCAGCAAGGAGGAAAAAAAGAAAAAGGGAAAAAAAATCAATCCATCAGCAGATGCCCTTGGGAGAGGGATATTTGGAGGCTGTCGGAGCAGGGCGGTGCAGAGGGCTGGGGCACCCCGAGGCTGGCGAGGAGCGCAGGGTAGGGGAGCGCCTGGTTCATGAACCTGTCAGTCTAAAAGCCTGTTTGTGCTTAGCCAGTCTGCTGGAAGCACATCTGCTAATATCCACTAAAGAGAAAAATGGTGTAGGGAATATGTGGATGTCTTCTCTGCCTTGCTTGGGAAGCCAAGTACCAAGGACAAAATATCCTGCTTGGGGGAGAAAACAAGGTGAGCGAG
>NC_140130.1:35266336-35491336 GCF_964035555.1 Netta rufina | reverse complement strand
CTCATGTAGAATTAGCACACACCTTTGAACAACCCCAGATTAATATAAAATTATATTCTCAAGCTAAACAAAACAAAAAAAAGCTGAACTGCAGTTTGGCTTAAAAAAAAAAAAAAAAAAAAAAAAAAAAAAAAAAAAAAAAAAACTCAGGTTTAGCAGTCTCCACAAATTATCTGGGTGAATTAGAAGTGATTCTCTTGTGTTTCTGCCTCTCCCTGTCAGTGCAGCTCCTATCCAATTATATGTGGCTGAAAGCATGTTATCTATTTAGTTTGAGTGCACTTTTGAGTTTATTTTTCTGACTACTGAAACTAATAAATGCCAAAATAAAAGAAAATAAGATTATAGATTCTTTGAAATATTTTTCTTCTTTGCAGTCCATGCTACTACTGGCCTGTGTGTCCCACAGCAGGCAGGTCCTCTGGCTCAGCAGCTCTCTCCGCCTCTACAGCCACCTACAGACTTCTTCCAATTCACACTGGTAAAAAAACAAAGTTTGGACGCCCTCACCGTACTCTCCAGACTCTCACAAATAACAAAACACCCCCTACTCTCTAGCTGTCATGATGGTGCAGAAAATCATGCAAACAAGACCCAAATTAACATCTCTTCACATTTGCCAGCAGTCCAAAATGATGCACAACAACAGGCATGAGCAGACTGGGTGCTGACTCCAGGTTCCTGCTTTAAACATCCAGCAGCTACCCACTTCTCTGCTCATCAAAGCATGTGGAAGAGGAAAGAAAGCCCATGCCATAGAAACCTGAAGCCAAATTTGCCACAGGAAGCCTATGGGGCAAGCTATCCAAACGGGATTGGAGATCAGTTTGTGTTCACAGGGGATGCTCTGCGAAAGCACACCCACTCCTCCAGTAACACAGGTTGAAATTAGAGATGAAATATTAGAAAATGCTTCCTAACTTCAATATGGGAGGGAGGCAGGGCCCAAAACTTTAGCTGTTCTGTTTTTCTGCCATCGTTCCCTTCCAGCACTGGCCAGCTGCGTGCACCGGCTCCACCTGCAGCAGAAGCATTGCCTTCAGCTGGCGCAGGGCACTCACTGTTCCATGCCTCTTCAGCACAGCTGAGTACTCCTTCACTGAGATAATTAATTTGAAATTAAATATTAAATATTAATAAATATAGTTCAGGTAATAAATTGCATATACTAATTTAATTAAAAATAGATTATAGCATATTTTACAAATGGGACATTTTTGTAAGGAAATATAATGGACTTGTTATGTTTCTGCTTTATTCTAAAAATGCGTAAGCTCCTAGTACATTTAGTCCTTATTGTGTCTCATTAAATTTTTAAAAACAGCTATTTTAATTGTCAAATATTTGACAGACTGCTAGAAAAAAACTGACACTTAAGTTTCAATTTTACAAAATGCATTTTTAATGAAGGCTCTTGCATACCACTTTATTATCTATAACCCAGTCTTGAAGGGGAAAAAAAAAAGGACAGAAATCAAATCCAACAATGTTTCCACACCTGGGCAAAGAAACTAGCTAAAGGAAAAGGATCACTTGACATATCCCAGGCAGCATTTGGGATGAGCAAGGAACATGCCAGGCAGCCTGTTCAGCACAAGCCACGGCCAGGCAGAGAGTCTTCTTCTCTCCCTGGAAGGAAACAACAGGTGAAAAAGCCCCTCTGTGCTCACAAACCATTGCACAGAACCTGGAAAGTGTCTCTCAGGTGTGTTTTGGTCAAGAAGCCAGTTTTCCCCTGGGGAGAAGGGACTTTCCCCCTGGCAGAAGCCATTCCCAGGCAGCTGGAGCAGCAGGAGTTGGGCAGAAGAGGGTGGCAAGGCAAGCACTGGCCAGCCCGAAGCAGCTGTAAGGGGCAGAAGTGATAAAGCAAAGTGGCACAATGACTTGTCGCTCACTGCCGCACAAAACAAGCGTAATTTATACACAGAGGGGTGGAACCAGCCTTGTAACGGGAAAAGCAATTAGCAGAAGTATGCAGAGGGAGGCAGAGGCCCTCTTTATATTACAGCCTTGCTGTCATTCGCCTTCCTCGCTTATATACTGCTGCTGGCAAGGCTGGCCTGAAGAGGAAGCGATGTGCTGACAGTGGTTTGTGAGCCGGGGGTGCTCGAAGTAAAGTTAAGACATGGGAGGTTTCTTTATTCATTCTCTTTTGGTGTGGCTTTCTTTGCTGTTCACTGTTTCATGGATGCCCCAACATGAAGAGATGCTCCTGAACAGCTACAAGTGCTCCTAGACTGGGTTGGTGCTCTCCCTAACACACCAACATCTGATGAAGTCTTCTTGCCTTCCTTAGAAGTACAAAACCTAAGTGACTTTTTTTTTCCCCCCCAATGAAATGCTGCCACATGAAAAAGACTTTCTATGCTCTTTTTTTCTCAATTTATTAAACAGGATGGGGTTTAGCCAGGCTACAAGCAACAGAGGGAAAATGCACATCAATGCACAGAGACAGAATACTTCTGAAGTTGGAGGTCTTGCACATCACACCATCACTGAGGGAAGTGCCATTGATTCACTAACAAGTTAAATGGATTTTATGCACCTATCCCACATGTTAAATACCTGGCAGCCCCAAGGACTCTTCTTTTTAAGGGAAGGGGAGTCACACCCTAAAGAAAGGCGCAAACACACCTACAAATATTTTATAGTGTTTTAATGTGAAATACATGTTGCACATTAACCACAGGGTACTGATATCAGATAACCTGTTGCCTTCCTTGGATCTCTGATGCCATGGCCTATCTCCTTGTTCCTCCCTTCAGCCTCCTTTTCTCTGTTGCTCCTGCCCCGAAGCACCAGGATCCATGCTGCTGGTGTGGAACTGGTGTTTGAATCCCATAGTTCAAAAACAGGTCAGAGATCTCTACTTACACTGAAAGCTCAGTAGAGAATGTCATCTCAAACCACTGATGCCAAAAACCTTACCTTACTGTTTGATAAGATAATCATAGCATTATAGCAAGCACAGAAACTCCTTTCCAGTTAGCAAATTGGTAAGTTTTCCCATTATCTTCGTACGCTCTACACTGGGGATGCCATCACTGGGGGATCGCCTTTCTGCAAACTCCTTAGTGCCAGAGTCAGTGCATCACCAAAATGTTTTATAACCCTTCTGCACATGGAGGTGGTTGCGTTGAAATGGCAAATCCCCGAAATAGCCAGCTATAGAAGGAAGGGATTTATGAGGGTGTCATGTGGCCACTGGAAAGACTTGGGATTTCATCTCTTATCTCCACACTTCCACTTTGAGGGGTTTCTAAGGCAAGTGGTTACACCTAAAATGCATCAACCCGGATTGATAAAGCACAAAAGAAAATCAACTCACTGATACACTTCCACTGACATATACATACTGTAATCCAAGTCATTGTGGAACCAGTTCATTCCAGGGCAAAACTCGCAGCAGCAGAGCAAAGAGAAAGTAGGAAAGGATCTGTCTTGACATTTGTGGTTTCTTCAGCATCAGATACTTCTGAGAAGTAGCCAAAACATCTCTTCTCCCACATCCCAAGCACTAGATTTACACCCAAACATTCAGCTTCCACTATCCTGTCAGAAGATTTTTAGTCATATCGTTGTCAGGCTTTTCCAAACAGGTGCATCACATTTCTCTTTGCTCTAGTTTTCAAGTAAAACAAGAGGAAGGGGTGCCCTGCAGCATCTTCTGAAACCTGGAATAGACAGCCCAGGAACTCCAGGGGAGTAAACACCCCAAACTGTTTACAATACCATCCTCTTCCTAAAAATCACCATTTCTGAGAGAATCCTTCATCCTTACAAGCATCTGTAAACATTTGCACCTTGTAACTGAACCCCTCCAAAACAGCTTCACCAATCTGCATTTGATTTCTACCTCCAATCATGCATTTTGCTTAAGCCCTGGTCACATGCCAGCACCCATCTGTGTAAATATGCAATTTTTCTAGCTGAATTGCACATCCACAGCCACGACTCAACCACAGAAAGATCATGTAAATAATGGAAGCTGACAGCATAAGTAATTTTTTTCATGTCTTAGACGCCATGGTTGACTGCTGAACTGTGAGATCTGCTGTTTTTAGACAGTGCTAAGTTCTCCCCTTTCACCCCCCGAAGGTTCAAGACTAAAGGATGAATCTCAAATCACATGGTTCAAATGTTTTTCTTATCACACGGCTCAGTCAATGCTTGTTCACATCCTACAACCCTTCTTAGAGGAAGCTGCATCTTTCTTTTGCCTTTCATGGCCCCTTATGAGAACAGTGACTGGTGTCACTGGGAGCGAATGAGGTGACCACAGCCCACAACCCCAGGAACTGATGGAGGAGGCAAATTAAGAAGTCCCTAAGCCCTTAAAGAAAGAGTTAAGGAAAACTATGTAGCATGGAGCTTTTAGCATTTGTTTTCTGATGTTGCAAGCATCAAGTCTGTTTTGCACAGAAAATACAAGAAATTAAAAAGCGAGGCCAAAACCACGGAGAAGCAAGAGAGTTTGTGCTTAAAAGAAAGTGCAGGTTTATAACACAAGGGTCTGCGTAATTGGTTCTTCTGAAGTTTCTAATCACTTTTTGTAAGATCAAGTGGAAGTGACAAGTGAGGCTATCGGAACAGTGACTCCATACAATGGTGGCACATGGGACCCGAACCAGTTTGTGTGGTAATTGTTAATTGTTTCAGGGCTTCCTTTAAGTGCCAAACATATCTGAAGGGTTGCTATTGAAAAAAAATTATCCTCCCAGCATAAATTATGTGGTCAGTATTTCAAATCTCATACAAATCATTTGCCTGTGAAAATGTTATCAAAATATGAGCTATCCCTTTCAAATATATTTTAAACAATGTTAATGTATTTTCACATGTCATCAGCTGACAGCTCCACCATAGTCGCTCGTCAGCCACCAGGGAAATTTACATGCATTTGAATTCACCCTGCCAAGCACAGGCAGCCCAGACTGACAGCCCATTTAACTAGGTGATAAGTTAATCTGTACAACATTTGATAGATTTCTGTCTTTTACCTAAGCCATAGTTTGTGAAAATGATTCAGCTACGAAATTTGTAAACCGGCCATGGCCCCATGCTCAGTCTCAGTGGGAGGTGTTGCGTTTCTTCATACATAATGAAGAGTCTCCACCCCAGCTGGCCATATCAAGCCAAACCAAACACCATTACAAAAACACTAGGATTCACAGTTTCTATCTTCTTTCCACAAAGACATCTTTTTATCTAAAGTTCAGGTTAATTATGGAATCAAAGATGAATTTACAAGCATGGTCACTGGTCTCAATCTACCGGCTCTGCACGTTGTTGCTCTCTTGCAAGGATTTTCTGGATTCCTCACACAGCATGGCATGCACATCAGCTTGTTATAGGTCCACCCTGTTACAAAACTCAGTGCAATATGATGTGGTCATTGCACACCACAGCATTTAAAATTCAAGAAGTTTGCCAAAAGCTACCCACAGACCACCAAATATGCACAGTCCTCTGATGTCCCACTTCCGTAAATGAAATCATTAAGCAACTAAGACGCCACTAGGCTTGAGACATCTCTTGCATTGCCAGAATTTCAGGTTAAAAAATGCCCTGTCTCAAACAACAGTTTGTGTCTCCTTGTAGTAACTGTGATTATTGTAGTGATATTCATTTGCAAGGCCATCTAAGCAAGGAGCTCAAGGCTTCTGATGGGATTGTATATTTAACCTGAACAAAATGCAGAGGGCATTTTGTAGTTTGGAAATGCCCAGAAGGAGATTTCTGTTTACTTTCTCTACTTAGTGCATTACCAAAGCCAGGAGAGTCGGTAGTCAGCATGCCATTACTTATTTATTCAAAACATCTTTCATTTCCTGAGATGCAGTGTGTTATTTACAGGGCACACATTGTCATTACATGGAGTAAACATCATCACACAGATTAAAACCAGGATACTTCACCTATAATGATATATTCTGATGATGACCATTAAATATCTTATTGTTTTCAGTAGCAAGTTCTCTGAAAGGGTAGTCAGGGCAACAGAGATGCTACTATAGGCAGATGAGTTTGGTGGATTAAATTTCGTATATAAAGCCTCTACACTAAAGTCGCTGAAGATGGAGAACTACAAAAACCTTTGGAAACAGAAGAGATTTAGAAGAGATTTATGTGTGCTGAGCCATTTGTTCAGATGCAATTTCAAATAAAAGCAAGACATTTGCTGCATTTGGGAAGGATCGTTTTCTCTTAAAGGCAGAGGAGCAAGCTTAAAATATTAATTAAATAGAACTCAAGACTACATAAACCTTGAAAGCAGATGCTAAGAAACTAAATATATTGAACCTAAAGGTAGACTAAAGTGGAAATACCCATGGGCAAGCTCCAGTGCAGAAATGTAGGTCAGGAGCCTACTTCTCAAAATGCATCACCCGTAACACTTCCTATTTAAAGAATGAAATATTAGGTTAAGAGATGATTGGATTTTATGCATCTTTTATGTGTATATAAAGCCTCGATGTGAGCAACCAAACTTTATCCCCTTCCCAGTATTGTCACAAATCCCTCCTGATCCTTGCAAAAGATATAAAGGTTGATTTTATAAAATACCTCCAGAAACTTTTCCCTTAAGAGTTACCAGATTCACCAGTGCACTTTGAGACAAAAATATTATGGACATTGAACTGCCATCACACTCAAAAATCACATTTTCATCTTCTCTTGTGGTGCACACCTGTAGCTTACACACTGATGTCAGAAAGGAAAGGGAACAGCCTGCAGATTCACATAGTACAACAGCAACAGAGGTATTTAGCATAGGTGTGGCTGTAATTGGGATAAATTTGTAAAATTCTTCATTGTCAAAGTCCTTTCAAAATCACACCTCTGTGAACACCCTGAATGCATTTGGGCAAATACAGGTCTAGAGCCATGGGGACTCCTTCACTGTACACCGGGAGAGAAATGTTTTAAAGAAACTCAGATCCTCAAAACTGGATCTTCAGAAGCTAATCTGAGCCCTTGTAGTCTAGGGACTACAAGCATGATGCTGGGCAATCCACTCCACATACCTGAGCCTCATATAGCATACTATTTATCAGGTCTGGTCACACAGTATGTGCTTGTACTGGAGACTGCAGTGATAGTCCGTGTTTTCTGTACCCAGCACACAGACATGAGGCACAGATTCATCCATTCTGCAGCAAACATTGCAACATTAAACATCATTAATTGTCATCTTCTGGCCACAAGACCAGACTTTCCCCTTTGGTGTTGACCAGGGGTCAGAGCTGATGTGCAACACTTAATCTGAAGGGTTTGGCAGCAACTACTGCAGGGAAAAATTATCCACCAAAGGCTTTTCACCCAGGAACAAAAAGAAAAAAAAAACTTGCCACTCTTAGTGAAAAATATGAAGGACATATTTAGACAATTAAGCCTTTACTCCTCTAATTTCTTTGAAACAAGAAAAAATTTTTTCAAAACCCCTCTTTTTTTCCCCCCTTTTAACTATTAAAAACACCTAAGACAAATCTAACCTGTATATGCACTCAGTGATACTTTGAATATGTGTCAAATGAATATCCATCCTGAAATCCAGTGAAAGGAGGAAGGCAGGCCCCTCTCTCCCACCAAACAACATTCAATAAATCAAGCAGCTTTTTCTAAACCCATGCATGGATACGAGGATCACACATCCCCTGAACAGTGACTCCGGGCAGGCGCTCCGGCCCCGCTCCCATATGGCACAGCTGCCCCTGCCAGCACAGGTAGCAGAAGGGGACACGAAGAAAGCAGCCTGACTTGGAAGCACATGAAGCATGGAAGGGTCAAACCGTGCCTCATCTGCTCCCGTTGCAAGCTATGCAAAACCAGAAGCGCTGGCATCTGCAATCCAGAACATCATTTGGCACAGTTAAAAATTTTAAAGTAATTTTCGATGTTTTTCCCCCCCAGCACCACATGGTGATTTTTGTCCTTCGGAGAGCCAAAGGCAAATACAGGCATGCTCAACATACACTGTCAAAGGGAGAGGTTTCCTAGCAACACCACCGATATGAAAGGAGCCGAAGTTTCCTTTCCAATCCCTTATGTGACATTAGAGCAATTTGTAACGCACAGGGAACTGGAGGAGAAGTATCTAAGAAATCTGGCTATTCATCCTCACCCAAACAGATAAGCAAAGCGGGTGTCAGGTTTTGCTAGCACCACAGTTAGCAGGTGCTTTTAAGCAGGCTGTAAGATACAGACAGACAAGAGAGAAGCCCCATCTCCTGGGTCCCCAGGAGCCTTGCACCCTGACCCAGACACAAGGCGCAGGGCATGGCTGCTGTCCCCAGCCAGAAGAGCAGCTCTCAGTTCTGTGCCTGGCTTGACCTAAGCTCACCATAAACATCCTCAGCTTTAGCTAGATTCAGGCAATCGCCTCTCACCCAGGCCCCAGCAGGCATTTGAGCAATTTGCAGTGGGCAGCTCAGCACCACCCGGCTGCCACCCACACGTGGTGCTGCTCTCTCTGCAGCCCACAAATGGGAAGGTGTTGGAGCAAAATCCTGCTGTCACTGAAGAAAAGCCCCATTAGAGCAGGAGAGCAGCCCCACCATGACACAGCAGAGGGAAGGCAGCGCTAGCTCTTGAGTGCCCACCAGCAGCCACTTTGCCTGGAGGTCTCTCCCGACTCCCTGGCCTCATGCTGGCTCCCTTCCTGAACAAACCCATGAACACCACAAGATTTGTGGTGACACCTGGCAAAACCTTTGACACCATCATAAAACACTGCTTCTTTTTTCCTCCTTAGCCCCAATCCCCAGAAGGAGGAAGGCCCTCTCCACTGAAGAGCAGTAGTGGAAAGGCCCACAGGTGTCCCAGCCAGACCCTAGCCTCTGGCTTTAATCGAGTGTGCATGATAGATTTCTATTTTAATCCTCCTTTCTGACAAACCAGGAGCCAAAGTGCTTAACTCAGAGACCGATTTTGAATGCCTAAAGCTATAGGGTTTGTACTCAGCACATTATGCTTAGCAAGGGAGCCATGACCCTGCTCCACTATATTAGGCCCAAGTTTCCCATATCCCAAATCTAATGGTGTGATCCCGACTGTAACTCGAGGGAACACCCTTCACTGGCCATTTCTAGAAACAGCTTTTGGACAACGGCTGCCCAGCTCCAGAATTTGCAGCCCACAGTGAGCTGACGGGGCTGGGGGCAGCTTATTTACAGGGCTCCATGCAAGACATCTGTTCAGTCTGGCTTTTCAGCTAAAAGGGGATTTGTCTTTGGCAAAACAGTTTTGTGGGTCAGGAACTGGTTTCATTACAGTCCAAGTGTTTGGCCAACACTGATTTTTGTACCTTCTCCCAGGCACTCTGTGGCAGAGAGAGCGTGATCAATCATCCAAGGAGATGCGCTGCTAGAAACGATCAAATAAAATTAAAGCAGCTATCTGAGCAGTGTTGAGGATTTTGACAGATGAGTGTTAAAATGCTTTCTGTGAATTTAGCAGGGAGTAAGAAATTATCAGAAATATTGCAGGCCCGAGACCTGGCCCCACACACCCTGCAGAGGGGGGGGTTACACCACCCATAGCTGTATATCACCAGGACAGAGCAGGGCAGGCCAGCTGGGCACAGCACAAGAGGAAACCAAAATGAAAATGCTACTAAACCAGATGGAAATCTTGAAAAAGAGTCAGAAATAAATCTGGAGGATTTGCATTTTATCTTTTCCGCGCAAGATACAGCCATACTCCCCTTTTATGCCTGTTTTCTACACACGTCTGTGAAGAAATGGTCAACAGTCTCACTGAATCACACACCGCTGGGCATTAACTCTCCTCAGTGTGGCAGGTACCAAACCCAGCCAGATGTGAGACCGTATCACATGATGCAGTATTGCACCAAAATCCCTGTAGTCTTCAGGCATCAAGACATTTATCTTTAAGTGCAAAAAAAAAAAAAAATAGTGTATTCTAGAAATCTAAACATTTACTTTAATAAAACATTCACATTCATTGTCAGGCAAGATATTGCAAACAACTCTAAGTGAATTTAGTTGAACTTCTGAGCTGTGCAGGCTAATGACTATGCTGACCAGCTTCAAAACCGCATTAAGACTACTGATTATTTATTATAAAATGCCTGCACAGAGGGAGAGACCTAATTGTCTGATGAAGATCCCAACCCCTGTGGGTATCACAGCATACTATACCTGTAAGAGTCAGGGCTCATTAGCCTAATCACAAAGAATAATACTGGGAGCAGAGCTCTGCAAAGCTACTGATTTTTATTTTTATTTTTATTTTTTTTTTTTTTTACTTCCTATGAGTTTCACAGAAACACCCCCTCCCCTTCCTTTTTTATTTTTAAATTTTGGTGGGGTTCTCTTTCTTGCTGTTTCTATCCAGCGATAGACAGCCTGCTCCCCCAGCAAGCCCAGGCTCTGCAGGGCCACAAACGTTCAGCATCTCCTACGGTACCTGATTAATCATAGCCATCCTCTCACCACACATGGAACCACGCAGCCTGCTGAAGCCCAAACAGATGAGGGCGGTCAGCAGATGTGTGGGTGGTGGGGCTAGACTGGTCTTTTATTTTGCATTAATCTTTCACATATAGGCCCTGATGCAGCAGGGATTTCACAGTCCCTGTAATATGTATCACGGATGAGAAGTTTCCCCTTTATGCTGCTTTGGAAGACACACATAAATCCATTCAGTCGATGTCCCTCTGCCCCTCCTGTGCCTTGGTATTATCTTCTGAGGTTCAAGTGCAGATGCATCCAAGACTGGATTCATACCTGCATCTGTAATTTTCCTGCTCCTTTTCTGTGCTGCTTTCTTTCTCCTTTTTCTCAGCCCTGTTCCCTCGCCTCCAAAAGGCAATACTAAAAAAAAGGTGAGAGTGACCTTTCACAATGAGAAATATTGCAAGGGTTGTCTAATCAGGCTGGTTATACATTTCTGTGTAGCAAACACAAGATTGCATTTTGCATCCTTTCTTTCCACCAATTCATACCTTATAAATAAAAAATACCTATTTGTTCATCAGGACCATCAAACTGTCAGTGAAAGATCTCACGCTTACAGCAGATTTTAATCTAGCTTCATCCACAGACATTTTATAAATAGGGCAAAAAGTGGAGGCTTAGTTTTAGATGGCTCAAACGATAAACTCCCTTAAGAAACTTCAAATCTTAATAGACCTCACTGCTAGCAAGTCATTTTTGACAGTCTATCCAAGCATCTTCTGCTCTTGATCTCATCTTATTACTGTCAAGAATGGCCACTCTTATGGACCAACGACATTTTCTTTGTGACTGCACCTCTCAAATATCGCTCACACATTTCTGTCTCTCCTCTTCTCACTGTGTTCAGTACTCATCTCTTCTCAGAAGTCCAGACCCTTGCTTGTTAAATGACTTTTTATTCATTAGTGTTTTCCTGCTGACTAAAGCACTCTGAGTACCTACATCCCAACTCTGTGACCACATGCACATCTGCCTTACATCTCCTTGGAGCTGTTTTATTTTTGCTGCCACACTGCATTGGAGCTATTCTGCATCATTCACACAGCATCCTTGGCTTAAACACTTCCCTGGCAAGCTTATAGCTGAAATTTTCCTAGATTCAGGGTTAGCTTCTTCTATCCATTAAAAAAAAAAAAAAAAAAAAAAAAAAACTTGCTCCCTTGGAATATTTGTACTTGCCCTTCATTTCTTCTTTAAATTTTAGAAGACTCCTAGCTCCAGGCACTTAACAAGCCCATCAAATGACAATGAACCTCTCCAAGTTCACTGTTTCAACTGAGAATACAACAAAAAAAGCCTAGGTTAGAAAATAAAAAATGGTATTTTCTCCCTGGAAGGACACTGCTTCCTGCATAATGGTGCGCACCACCCAAACATGCCAGCAAGCACCAGAACATTATTCAGGTCCCTCACATCAAAAGGAGAGCCTAGATTTCATCAACTGTTTTTGTCAGCTTCAAAGGCTTTTTACCAAACTTTCATCCCATCCCAAAATCATGAAAAACCTGAATCAGCCAAGGGTCCTGGGAGACCCCCAGTTACCCACTGAGGGATCCTTGAGCTCAGCTGAGCCTCTCCTCAGCTCATGGGAAGAGAAAGTCTTCACCACCCAAGTGAGGTCACAGCTGGCAGAGCACTTAAAAGATTTGCCTAAAAGAGACCATCTATCTTAAAATGAAGTACTTGCTGTAGCAGTGGTAAATGTTACAGAGTTCAAATGCATGTTATGAATGACAACAAAAGCCCAAAAGCTTGAAGAATATTAAAAATGGACTGTGAAATCTTGGAAAAAAAAACATTACACGTCATGTAACCAAAGAACATATTTGGCCTGCTTTCAGGGGACAGTTCATTTTTTTCACTGCTTTCTGGAGTTCATGGCTTAGGGATATATGAAACGCTTATTCTCCATGCCACAAAGACAACAGATGAAGAGATGCAGATGGCACAAAGGTTTGATCCCAATCCTGTTAGTACTAATAGAAGATTCATATCACTTTGGGCTGAGTTCAGAGTATGAAAACCACAATGAAAAACAATAAGCAATCAATATAACAGCCCTAAGAAGCACTCATTTCTTCAGCTGTTTCCCCAGAAATTCTTTGGTATCACAAAATAAGAGGTGCAGTCTCGGTACACACATATCAGTGAGCACCAACTCACAAAACTCAGCCAGGACACCAGGATGCTGATGGAGCAGGTTGTGAGGAGCCACAACCTGCCTTGGGCACACGGCCACTGTCACAGCCTGGGCAGAGGAAGAAAATCCCCAGGCATGAGGTGGCTCCTCTGTGACAGCCTCACACTGCCCTGTCTTACCAGCACATAGGGGTTCACCCAGAGCCCCATTTTCTCAGAAAGCTGCTGTAAGGGTCCTGATTATAGGTCCTGCAGTTTCTCAACCACTCACTTCCAAGCACTGCATGATGTTCAAAATGAAGGGGAAGAGCTGATGTGCAATTTATCTGGAGTCTGGTGCTGTCAGCTCTCTCAAGATACATGTACATACGCCAGGAGAGCAAGGGCAGGCTGTTACCCCAGCCCCTGGAGAGGCAATGAGTACTTCATGCCAATGAGTATTTCATTCTTTTAGCAGAAGGACCAATTGCATAAATGCTTCTTTAACCCCCAGTTAATCCACAACAACACTGCTGGTCCAGTTAAATCCACAGAAATGAAGAAGTGTGAAACTATAAAACCAAAGTTCCTTGGCTGGTGGCAGGGCTGGAAAGGGTTTAAGAGAGACCATGTGCTTTTTAGGTTATGGGCTTTCTGACCATGCAGCCAGTGTTTTCCTGCTCATGGTGCTCCTTTGGGGAGGGAGCCAGCCTGACCTCCCTGGAAGCTCTCGTGCAGACCCAGCCTGCTCTTGCCCTTCCACAGAGTGGTTTGGCACCAAAACCTGACTCCCAGTGCGCCAAATGTATCCCTAGCTTATGCATGAAGCCACTGCTATTTCCTTTGACTTGCTCCAGAGCTGTCCCAGGGGCCCCATGCTCTTGCCAAGAGCACACGACATCACTTATATTATTAATAATTACAATACATACACAGATGGATGGACAGATGGACACTCACATGATGGAGTTTTGCTTAAAGTCAACACCTCTCCTTTCTCATCCCTGCTTCCTACACTCCCAGTTCATTTCCATATCCATTCTCTCCCCGGGAGGAAAGGTCAAAGCTGGTAGGGCAATGAGTAAGGACCACTTTTTGCTCTTAAACAAACAAAACCCACATTACTCAACAACTGTTCATTTCTCATGCCAAGCTCACTTTTGTTCACTGTGCAGCTCTTATTGAGATCGTATATTTAAGTTCTTGGAGAAAGGAATCACAAATCCTTCCTCATCCTAATACACCACTTACAGGAGAAAGATTCTCCAGCGAAAGCCTTGTGAATGGAAAAGCAGAGCAGTAGCTACATGCAGCTCCAGCTGCCCTTCTCCTTTGGTCTGAGCTTTTTCAAAGTGGCCAAAAGTATGCTAAGTCTCTGCAGAGCAAATGAGCAGAAAGATCTGACTCCTGCTGGGTTGTAAAGAGCCTGGCTCTATTTTTATGACATGGAAAAACACGGGGAGGGGAGGGTTGGAAGAAGCGGAGAGCAACGAAGACAGTTATACCATGATTCACAGCAAGAGTATGCGCTCACTTAGAAAGTTACACTCCTTTGTTTCCCACTTCTTGTGGGCCAGAAAAACATTGATTTTAAGGAGAGCCAAGATCAGTGGTGCAGTGGGTGGTTTCACACCTCACTTGGAGGTTTCTTCACTGGATGTAGTGAAGGAAATAGCACAGTAATCTGGGACTGTCACCTAAGAGCACATAAGGGCATCCAGTAAAGAACAGATCATCATCTGATCCGAGGGGGCTGAAGGCATCTCACATGGTGGCATGCCCAAAGCACACACTGGACACATCCTGGCTGTAGCTCAGGAGACAAGAATTGAGCTCTGCTCCCCTGAGCATCCAAGAAAATGCAGCTCTGTTCATGATTGTACAGCTTCTTTCTTATCATGAATGGAGCTGCACTAACTGCCATTAGGTCCCAAAGGAGTAAGGGGAAGGAACAAGCTGAAGAGGGCTCCTGCCCTGGGTCACTAACTACACATACCTTGACTAATTTCATTTTTAGCATGCAATTTTGCTTTTAAAAAAAAATAAAAAAATAAATAAATAAATTACTTAGTGATATATAGCTAGATACACATTTTTTGCACAACAGTTTGTGCTGTCTCCACAGACACTCCTAACACAGAGATATCCTCTCCTCAAGGCACAGATTAACATTGTTATTCTATTTACAGAGCATTTCTCCATGGCTTTACCTATTAAAATCAGTGTACGTACCAAAGAACAGCAGAAAGTGTTAGAGGATTTAGATGGTACCACGCCAAGACAACACTGGCTGTGTAAACACAAGCCACCTCATTTCTGACCTGGACCACACATTAATGTAGTCCTAGGACACGTTGGAGAAAGTACCTCTACATCAAAGCACAGCGATTGGAGGTGGCTTTGGGTGCACAAGCATGCTCACATCTGTGTATTGTGTCCAAATATTTTTTCCCAAGTGAGGCTTTCAGTTCCCAGAGCCTTCCCAGCACCAAGTCCCACCAGGTCTCGTGCTGGCTCTTCTGCTTGCAATGGAGACCTCCATTTCAGGAAGATGATTAGAGGAAATGTGCAATGAAGTAGATTATATCTTTCCTCATTAAAGAAAGTTCTTATAAACCTGCATGAAATTATCATAAAACAAGTTTTTTCCTTCCCTTGACAGCTTTTGCTCTGAAAAAAAAATCTTTCATACCTCAAAAGTAAACAAACATCTGAGTCACCTTGGTTTGGGGGTGGTTGTGTTTTTTTCTTTGGTTACTGCTAGAAGCCTTACAATTTTCTTAAAGCATGAAAATCAAAATAATATCTTTTATAAAAAAAAGTGACAACTTCAGATTTGACAAAGCTCTTTTTCTTGGTATCGACAAGCAATCATCATTTATCTTACAAATGGGTATTTGCCTCACAGCACATTTGTGCGATCACTGGATTTCTAGTCCTTTGAGAGCCAAGATAACAAACGAATCTTCACCTGCTTCAATGATTTCAAAGCTAATCAGAAGATAAAAAGGCTGGCAGGACCACTGACAACACGTCGGCAACCAACAACAGATCTTTGTGGGACATTTATGCATTTAAATTCCAAGCGTGGGGACGCTTGGACACACATTTACAAATAAGAGGTGGCTAGGGCACAGCACAGACACCTGGAAGATGTGTGGACTCTGCCTGGACACCACACAGCTGCACCACCAGGATGGGGTCTACAGAACAGCACCATGCATCCCAGAGGCCACACCTGCACCCGTACAGTGGCTTTCCCCAAAGACAGCTCTCTCCGTGCAGATTTCTGCAGGGAGGCAAGAAAAGTAATAAGGACAGCAAATCCCAAGACCTCCCCATGAGAGGAAGGACCCTAGAACTAACACTTGTGAGACATGTCAAAGGAATAGAAAATGTGGCCATTGCCATGGTCTGAGGTATGAAAATTATGAATGGGTTGGATAATAATATCAAGATCTTCACTGATTTCGGGTGGTATCTTCCTGATCTATAACTTTAGATTCTTTTTCCATGACATCATCTCAGGCCCAAAGTCCCCTGCTGGTTTCCTCCATGGGAACTATCTCTAACAAGAACAAATGGTAAAATCCTTATTGTTGATCAAGCACTGCCTTCCATTTGTCATGAAGGTCCCAAACACCTTCAGTTCAATAGCCAAATTCCCATCAAACTGGCTCCATGAAAGGCAATGTGCTGTATCTCAACCTTTCTGCACTTGGGACTCAATCCAGTTTTTGGTGCCAAAAAGATCAATTTAGCTATTCCAAACACAGCAAGATGGACAATGGTATGAGTAGTAAAACCTCCGCAGAATCTGGTGCTCTTTTACACCTCACTTGGGAACCATCACAGCAATGAATCAATATACTGATCCAGAGTTCATCAGGGATGTAAACGTACTTTTAAGCTTGTACCTGGAAAACTCTTAAGTCTACTGATAGCTCAGTCTTCAAAAGTTTGCACTCCAGAACAAGAGCTTACATATGGCTGACCTGAAATATGATAATCTATATATAGATACCAGTCATTGAAAGTAATTACTCAAGCCTCCATCCAATAGAGGCATTGCGAAAAAAAATAGCCTGTATTCCCCAGCGGCAGTGTCAGGAGGCCGATCATAATTCTCTCGACTCGAAAAGCAAGCCCAGAGAGAGGTGGTTAGGGCATTTGACTCTGCCTTTGATGAGGGAGCAGTTGCTGCAGAAGAACTACGATAACCTCCTGACTCCAGAAAAATGTTAAGATGTGGCTCAGCAAGAATCTCTGATTGTTTTACTTTACCTCCTGACTCTCAAGTTCAAAGCAGCCAAGTCGTTTCAAAGACAAATGAATATATTTAGATTTTGGTGACTGATCACAAGTTTCCAAAAAGCTTACATATTCATCCCGTGGGGGAAGAGATCACCGAGGGCAGCTGTAATTGGTCCAGGGGCATTTTGATTATCTGCAGATTACCTGTTCCTTGATGCAAAGAAATAGCTGTCAATTTGCTCTGCAGGGCTCGGGAGGAGTTTCGGTGGGAGACCAGATGTCATTATAAGCCCCTCTGACACGGGCCTCCCCCAGCATGTCCACTCAGAGCCACTCCGAGGGGCTGTCACAGGGCTTCTCTACCCTGACTAAATCTCTACTACGAGGAAAATAAATGGCATACGAGCCATTTATTAACCAATGCAGCAGCCCTGTAGCTCTCCTCACAAGGGCTGGCACCGCAGACCTGCCAAAAAGGCATCTCGGAAATCACCACAGCTGCGATGGAAAGCAGCCCTATCCCCGACCCAATAACCACTCCGGATCTGTTACATCTCAGTCTTTGGTCAAGTTTGAGAAAATGAATGAACAGTGAGTTTCCATTGCTACACACATCATTTTATCAACCTTATTTTTTGTGATATTTTGTAAATTACAATAAATTTGCTTTCTTCTGAATATTCAGATGCTTCAAAAGGTACCCAAAGGATGCAATTATACCCTAGGGAAATATGCTATTATGTGCACATATCATGTTTTGCATAGGCTTTCCAGCATCTACATAATTTATGTTTTTCTGCATAATTTCCCCTTTTTATGTTTCCTATGTGTTTGTGAGATAATGCAGAAGTCAGTTCACTACCACCAAAAACACAGAAAGAACTTAAGTCGGTATTCTTACTTCGCCCAATCTGCTTTACTTCCCCACAAAACCCTTGGAAAACCCCTGGAGAAATCCCTTCATATGCACCAAACATCAATGCCCGAGGAAAAACCCAGAAGGTCGAGGCAGCTCTCTGAAAGGAACCAGAACCTTGTCCACTCCCGTATTCATCTGGGCATTCAGAGGGGCCTCTGATGGATAACATTGAAATGGGAAAGCTTTTAAACTGTTTATAATCCTCGCTTCGTGTTTGAACCGTACAAAAATAATTCTCCAAAACTTTCAAGTTGCCTTTTAGCTTTCCATGCCAGTCGCTTGCATGTAAGCTTACTTTTAATAAAAAAAAATAAAAAGGAGAATTTTCAGTCAGGATGTAGTTAAAATTGATGCCTACACTTCCTTTTCAACTCATTTGTCTAGACATTTTTGCTGGTGGATTTTTATTTTTATTTTTTAATACAAGATTAAAAAGGGTATGGGGAAAGACTTTGTGCAGGTGACCCTACAGCCTGGTAGAGGGATGAAGCCAAGACTTCCTGTATTTGGATTCTCCTTTTTCCTGGGGTGTGATGAATGAATGGTGGGCTGGGAGAAACTGGTGAATGCCCATGGTGCCCAAAGGCTGCCCCTTCCCCAGGAGGTGAGGCACAAGCAGCAGGGACCCCTTGCATTACCCGCCCCGAGTTCACTGCACCTCTCAGCCACGGGGGCTGCTCCCTGTGTCCTGGCTTCTGGAGCCACCAGAAGCAGGAGAAGGCTTCCTTAGAAGTACTTCTACTGGAAGTACACCTTGCCACTTGGAGGGGAACGAAAACCCTTTGTTTTCCAAACAGAGAATAAAAAACATTATAAAAACCACAGCTGACACCAGAAGAAACATCTCACCTATTCATCTCCAAGAACACATCCTAATGGAAATAGCCACTCCCAAATACAATGCCTGCCAGTGAAATTAGGAGCAAAAACCCACTTCCCTTTGTACCTTACCCAGAACGTCATGGGGTAATTCACTTATTTAAAACTTGCTCCTAAGTCCATGTTAAATCAGTCATGGAGCAGCGCGGAGGCATTACAAGTATGTTTTCTTCTCCACAAACCATGACAGACTTCAAATTGCCAACAAAAAATGTCTCATGCGAATAAAAGAAAATATTTATGTTGTGGAACCCACAGCGTGAAACAGCAGGAATAAAATAATCTGGTAAAATTTAAAGAATAAGATTCTTTGTAGAATACATAAGAGAACACCTGCTGCTTTCCTTATTTTTTATTTATCATAATTAATATGTTCAAACTAAGCAGTATGCAGATGTATAAAAACAAACAGCTGAAAAAAATGAATACTTTTCATTAAAAAGTTCATTTGAAGTCGAGAAAATGAATGATTAATTAATCACAACAGAATCTCCCTACTTAAAAGCCTATTGACATATGTTTCAAAATCATTTGTGTAATTCGAGATAACTAGCAGCGAGGACCGCCCGGCCTGCGAAGCTCTCTGGAGCTGGGTGGCTGACAGCCACTGGGCAGAGGGGAGCTTGTCCTAAGCTTAGAAATACAGAAGACCAGAAAAATATTTTTTTGGAGAACATTTCAGCACGCTTCAGTATTTTTTCCTTCGGTGGTCAAATACAGTGCATGCCCACCCATCTTCTCCCTCTTTGTCTATAAGCATGCAAGTTAACAAACACTCTCACATCCCCCAGCAAGCATGAATAAGCAGCCAGATATTGATTCCTTATAATCAACCAGTATTGATAATAAATTTCCTAATGATTTGAAGAAGGACTTGGAAAGAGCTGAAGGTTTCCAACAGCTGAAGAGGGGAAAGAAGTCAACAAAGAGACATGGATTTATTTTAATGGAAGCTTAAATGCACGAGGCCAGGTCTGGGTTTGGTTGGGTGAGAAAGACGAAATAGTTAAAATATAATTTGCTGAGGAAGCAAAGGACAGAGAGGAAGGACAAGGGTCAGGTGAAAAAACAAGGTGCAGGAGCACCCTCACCCTCCCCAAACACACACCTTCACACCCCCATCCAGCATTTTCTAAGCTATTGCTGGAGCAATTTCTTAAAATGCCTCTCTTCACATGATATGTGAAAAATACCTTAGTTTTCAGCCGTGCCTGCTATCTCAGGAGAGCATAAAGCTGTTTATACTAAAACTGTTTTGCCTCACCTTTGCACCTCTGTAAGAAGCGGTGCCTGTTCATGAAAGCATCGATCCCCTCTTGTTTCTATGATATTGCTCTAATCTAGAAACACAAAGAGGCTCATGTCATACATATATTGTATCGCATCTCCCAGGGGAATAGAAAAATTAAAACAGAACCACGAGAACTCTGTGGGATGAAGCACGCCTTGCTCACTACCCCTGCATGGCAGAACAGATTTGGATGATCATCATGGGGCTCTGCCCCAGGACTCCCCCATCACCCGCCTGGGATAACCCCCTGCTTGCTGACAGTCCCACAACAAAGCCAAGCAAATCAGGGGCTGACCCCAAAGGTGCATAAATTAGAATTAATCTTTTACAAGATGGGGCAAAAAATAGAAACTACAAAGGAGAAGCCTGAAAGGATGCACTTGCTTCCACCCCTCCCCTTTTCAGAGCATTTCATTTCCACTCCTCCTACTGCAGCATCAGCATCCAAACCTGACCTCAGCCAAACCCCTGTAATGCAATAAATAAAAAAAACTCTTACAAATCCCTTTACACAAAGTTAAACAAATTCCAAAACAAACTCTTTTGAGCAGCAACCACCAGCAAGGCTTACCGGAAAGTAAAATTGCCTTGGAAGGAAAAAGAAAATATATAAACAGTCAACACAAAATAAAACACAGAGTCCATGAAGCTCCCTGGTACTTCTGCCTCAGCTCCTTGGTTACCTGAAATGACTCCACCAAACCCTATCTGAGCCTCCTCCAGCAGTGCCAGCACAAATTTGCCCTTGCAGAGTTGGTTGGGCTTCAGGAGACCCCCAAGGTGACCAAGAAACAAGGAAGATGAGTGGGATTTGCTCAAACTCAAGCTTCATTTTAGGTGGTTTTGGTGATCTGATAATGAATGGCAAAGACCACTTGTGCCCAGCAGGCAGTGTCAGCACATATTTATGGCCCGACATGACCCCAGCCCAGCAGCATGCACAGAGCCCATCCTCCTGCCCCACCACACAAGCCTCTTCCCGAAGTCACGCACAGCCCATTACCAGGTTGTTCCATTTATTATAATCTCAGAGCATGTTATTACATCCCTCTGTCCAAAATGTGATCTTAAATAGCAGCTTGTACAATAATTAAATGTAGTAGTGAGAGCGTTGTTAAAGTCAATGAGCCAGTGCATCAGCAGTTTAAACACATTTAAGTTAACTTGATTGCACTGACTGCAAGCCAGAAGAAGTTCAGTGTGATGGGTAGACAAGTGTCCAGAAGCAATATCTATGCAGGGGTTGGGGACCCCAGAAAAAGCCCCACCGCCTGCCTTTCAGGGGGACATGCCAGTTTGCCACCCATCTGCTGGGACTGCTCTTGGGCTGGTACCAAAAATAACCCAAATGCACCAATATCTTGAAGAGAACACAGAGCAGCAGCTTCTTTCCTTTACAGTAGTGATGCTCTGAACATTGAAAACAAGAAGCACATGTACAGAAGGTCTCTGGAGGTGGGAAGTTATCACTGGACTTTATCCCCATAAGCCTTTCCCCTGCAATTCAAACACCCCCAGTCATGACCACACTTCATTCACTTTCACCTCCTGAACTCATTTACCCTGATGCCATGTCTTGAGGGGGCTTAAGAGTTTGGCCAAATTAAAGAGAAATGGGAAAACGTGTGCACAGTAACTGGTGGGCCCAAAGCCAAACAAAAATAAAAAGTATAAAATAACATATGACAAGAGATTTCAAAACTGCATGGGACACACAACAAATGGAAGCTCATTTGAAGAAATTTTGGAATATATTCTCATGTTAAAAGCAAACAAACCAAAAAAAATAATAGTATTTCAAATTAGAATGAAGACTGGAGAAGCAACAACCAAATATTATCTACTTCTGGAGTACTGCTTCCTGTATCATCATGCAGTTTGGAAAATAACAGAGGAAGAGCCTATAAAAGGAAAAATATTTTTGTCCAGCACTAGTTCCTCTCCTATCTCTAGAAATTAACAGCACTTCTTAGAAGGAAATTTTTTTGAATCCAAAATTATATTGAAACATTAAAAAGGACCTTTGGACATCTTAAATTCTCTCCTTAAGTGAGAAAATTTATCAAAAGTGACCTTTTTCATAAAAACCCACTTCAATAAACTGCAGGATTTTGCTCCACAAAGCACTTGTTCAAATATTCCCAGACCAAAATAGTTATCCTTAAAGCACATATAAAGATACATCAGCATTAAGAAACAATAGCCAAAAAGTTTAATGAATATAATTTATGAATTTTTGGCATCTGCTTGGCATGTCATGGCCAATAGAATTTATGATACATGGAGGAATACCTATATATGTTTTCTGTAAGTTACAAATAAAAATTTATTCTTTCGTGTTAGGCGGGCAGTGGAGCGATCCTGAGCAGTTCTGACCTCTGCTATTTACAGAGCCCGCTGCTGGCAGAGGCTGTGCTCCCAACTGCAGCAAATAGATTATTTTCTCACTCAACTTTTTTATTTATAATATTACAAAAATAAGTGTGACATGTTTAGGGGATGTGTCATATTTTAGAAAGCTCAACCAAGGCACATTTTGGACTTGTTTTAAAAAGGGTGACCCTTAAAAATAATTTCCTGCATAGTTTTCTATTTTCTATGTAGAAAAATCAGATCATAACACTCAAATTTTATACAACATATGTTGGTATCTGTAAAAAGTAAATTCATAGATGCCTTTATGAATCTTACTGAAAAAAGAACAATACTAAAATTCCCTTTTATAGCAAAGAGCCATCTCAGCATCACTGGAACTTAGACACGGCCAATACAAAAAGAACTGAATAAGTAATTTTTTTTTTCTCCAGCAGATTCCTGAGCACTCTCCCAGTTGTGAGCAGGCAGGAGGGGAAAAGAGACGCCTATCAGATCTATCTAAACAGGAAGTATTCTGTTTTCAAAACCATCTTAGCTGCAACCAGTTCATCTGCTTCACAGGAAAAAATCTTGCTCATGTCTATGCATCTCTGGGATGCAGCAGCTTTTAAATTGCACAAATATGTTTGTACTTGGCGCATTCTTCAAAATGCCACTGCAGCTCTGCAATGGCAAGGGAGCAAAACAGTTTTTGGAAACTGAATTTCCACAGAGCACTGGGATAAATTCCCCACAAACTGACAAGAAAAGCCTGCTCACAAACAGACCGGACTGGAGCTGTCCTTTCATCTCAAAGCAGGCTTGCTGTAGTACCTCTTAACTAATGGCATATAAAAGATGACTATTTTTGAAATATTCATGTAAGAGAGGTCTATGATCAGGCAGTACTAAACCCCAGGAGTGTAAATGTCTGCTCCACTCCTGTCCCTGCCCTTTCTGCTCTGCTCTTGTCTTCAAAAGCCACCAGCGCTGAGATTTTCCCTTTCCTCCTGGGGAACGAGTGTGGTTTAACAGCTCCCCATGTTGATGCTGGCACAAACACGCTGCAGGGGCTCAGGGCAAAGCCCAGTTGATGCCTCCTTAATTCAGGCCTTAGAAGCCATCAGCACGGACACATTGAAGAGGTACTCTGTTACGGTGACTGTCAGCCCGTGTTGTTCAGGCAGCGCTGGCACATCACAGGCATAGCTTACGTATTCAGAATTTTCTTAAAATCATTATATGGCCTGCTTTAAAGCGTAGTTGCTTTCTATAATAAACCTAGGAAAACTAGCACTGTGATCTGCTCACTGTCAGCAATTCTAGATCAGCTGTCACCAAACCAGTGCTTCCCCGATGGCTTTTCCCACCTGCCAGCCCCAAAGCTCAGTCTGGGACAGGAGGGCCAGCATGGGATCTCCTTTGGCTCACCCGTCACCACCAGGAGTGATGCTGCGCAACCATGCTCAATGCATCCAAGAAGAGACAATTCTGACTGTAATAAGTGGCAAACCCTCACACATCACCTTCAGTAATTTCTCATCCACACTTTTGGGTGAGTTGCTGTTAACACACATGATGGAGAGCAGCCCTATGCACTCGGGTGTTGGGGCTTCCACACTGACCACCAACAGGCTCCCAGCACCCACACAGCACAGAATTACCCAGACATCCTTACTGGCACCATCAAAATCACTACCTTGAGCCAGTTGTTATAAATAGCGTGCGTGGAGGGGAAAACAGGATCTTGTAATTGATTATTTAGTGCAAAAAAAGGAGGAAAATTAACACAGGTGGTGATGGCAGATGTGACAGCCCAGGATACTTGGCAAAATATGGAGCATATTTGATTAGTGATATGGATGCTTCTATGGCATTGGAGGCTTCACTTCTGTTAAACCCTTTAAGTAGGGTTGTACGTAATAAAAAACTAAACGGGAGTTGGAGTTTTTGGTTTTGATACTTAAATCATTGTGAACAATTGATTCTGTATGATATTAGCTAGCAAAGTAAGGCTATAAAATTCTTTCAGTAAAACAGTGACAGCAATTAGATGCTTAAAAACTGACCATCCCTGTCAGATCTCAAAATGGATGCACGGCCACATGAAAGGCAGCAGCCATACATATTATGTCATGGCACTGGGCCAAAGATATTATATTTCTAAGCAGTGATTCTAAAGGATATGATTACAGTTAATTAGAAAATGCTAATTATGATTTTTTTTCCTCTTCCCCATCATTCTAATATTTTTGCCTGGTGAAGGTCTGGGGAAAAGCTGGAGATGTGCTGGGTGGGAAACCACCCCTCCACGGTTTGGTGAAGGGAAAAGATGTGCAGGGACATGCTGCTGGGCAGGTACTGCCCTGTGCAATGCAGGATCAGCACCACTTACATCCTTAAAACCACAAGTCCCTCCCCAGAATTGCACTCCCTTGCAGGACCTGCATTTGCAGAGATGTTTTGGCACTTCTCATCAACAGCACGATTCCTACTGCCCGTTTGCAAGCCAGGCAAAACCCATGCTGCTTCTTTCCCTGCAGACCTGGGTGGGGGGGGACAAAAAAAAGCCCTCTTTATGGTAACAAACCCAGTACAGAGACAGTAACTAAAAGCATGCTACTGTTTTTTGGGGCCAAGGAAGCCTTCCCATACAGCCCTCAACCTAAACCTTAAAGGCATCTACCTTCCTTCATGAAATTCCTGCACATTATTTTGCACATTTAATAAGAGAAAATATGAAGAGAAGTAGTTGTTCAACCTTCCATGGGATGCATGGATGATGATGAATTATTGGGCAGAATGACTGTACAACCTAATTGCTCTCAGTAACAAGCCTCTTGGAGGCTGGTTTCTCCAGACTAATTTATCCTACACTTTTTATGCATCTGCAAGTAAAAGTAATCAGGAAAGGTGTGTCCATAACACAAGTCCCCCTGCACAACACCAGTGCAATTGCTCCCCCAAGGAGGTTTTACTGATGTGCATGGGGCATCCTGCAAACAGGAGAGGGGCTGGAGCAGGGGGACAGGAGCATGGTGAGGTGCTGAAATGAGGGACTGAGGGCCCCACACTGCGCTCACCAGCTTCATCTGTCTCTGCCACTGTTAAGAGCAAACAAATTGTTCCTCATATAGCTCCAGCTTCACCCTTCACCTCCTGAAAGATCATGGAAGAAATATGCCACCAGTACCCAGGAAAACTCCCACAGCGGTTTGTCTGTGCTAGGTTCAGCATTTTATTTTTCCTCGCTGAAATATAGTCCAAATATGAGCCCTTTCCTCATACAAATCTTCTACAAATCTCCCTTTGTTTGGAGCCTTTAGACAAAACAGAAAATTTAATACTGTAAATCTCCAGGGAGAGAGGGAAGGTGGAACGGTCAGAAACCAGCAGAAAAAGATGTTTCCAGGCCACATCCCCAGGCCTGGGACCCCATTGCCACCAAGACCTGCCCACATGGCCTTGAAGGGCACCACTGAGCAGGACGGGCAGACAGGGATGGACAGACCATACACCTGCAATAAACTCCTGATACGCCACTGGTCTGGGCATCAGACTATAGCCAGCAGTGAAGCAGTGTTCCTGTTGCAACGAACAGTAATAAAACGCAATATTTCTATTAAAAAAGCCTAGGAGCCATCCCACCCCTTTCAAGCAACCAGGATGCTTTTCTTTTATGCTTGTTTTTGTTTGCGTGACACAAACTTGCATTCTCTAGCCTAATTCTATCTTTCTCTTGTTTTTTAATTTAAAATCACTGCGGTTGGTGAAGTTGGAAAAGAAAGTTATACTTCTAATCTTTCACATGATTTTAGCAACCTTGTGTAGTATTGGCCCCTTGCAGAGTCATCTTCTGACTTGCTGTAAGCTCTTTCTGGAGAGAAATAAAGGAGCCAGAATTTCTCATTTTTACAGCATCACTCATTTAACCCTAATTGCTTTATTTTATTGAATTTACTTGTTTACAAACAAACACCCATACTCCAACCCACCACTCACACCCAGCAGGGAAAACCACCCTTTGTGTTGACACCAATGCTTCTTCAGTGAAAGAACAACAGATGCTTTCAGACCCCAGCCTTCCCCACACCTCCTCCTCAGTTTAAGTCCCAGTTGCACAGAGACATTTGGCCAAGCTTGTTCCCATCCTCACTCCAGCATGAGCCACCTCCAGGCCCTGCCTGGGGTACCCCACACTGGTTTCACCAAACTGAGTTCCACAGGAGGGAGAGGAAGGTACCTCCTGGAAATCAGTGACCACACAGTTCCAGGACATCCTTTATCCTAGGAGCCACAGGGCCAGGTAATGATGTAAAGGGTAAGAATGAGAGGGAAATAAATATTACAAGGGCTCCAGTGCCACATTAACTAGTACCTCTCCATTTACCTAAGCATGTCTGGAAGCTACTGCAAAGACTGCATATGTTTAATACACCACCACCCATTCTCCTCTCTGCCTTATTCCTGCCTATACCTTAGCTCCCAACACCCTCACATCTATGCACAACCACTCATTCAACAGGAAAGCACTGATGCAAAAAGCAATCTGATTTTTGAGCAATTTGTTGTATTTTCTGAGTACTAAATCAATTCCCTGCATATAGGAACTATCACATTTCCACCATTCACCAGGAATGGATATTTAACTGTAATCAAATCAGTGCTTCAGCTGCTACCAGTGTCCGCAAGGTACTATGAACAGCAGTTAACATGTCAGGCAAGTTGAACTCAACCATCCACTACTATCAGTTCTGGTTAACTTTCCTTCTGCGATGTCCACCATGAATACCCTTAAGTATGGCATTTGCAGTGCGCCCATAGCTCAGTACTCCTAATTTAGAGGTAGCAACAGCTGCTAGATAAGTCTACGTAGCAAAGGCAAAAATACTGCTCTAAATTCAAACTTTTTCCTGATCCTTCTTAAGGATTTCATGCAGGAAGAAGAAAAATAAAAGGTGGCTGTTCCTCCTGTTCTTCCTAGGTAACCCTTAGCCAACCTTTGGATGGATTAGCTGGAGTAACACATATCAGCCTGGATACTGAAGTTTTCTGAGACAAATGCTTGATTGATTTGTTGCACAGCCATTTCCACTGATTTTTCCTGCCACGAGGTTTGGGGGCCCTGTACCTGCAGCACAGCCGAGGAGGATTCCCCAGGGGCAGGCAGTGGAACACCAGGCAGAGCAAGGCCATTAACAAACCACTGCCAGGAAGCCTCCAAAGGATTGAAGCTGGAAGGTGTTTTCAGAAATATAACGCAAGGCTTTCCAGGATAAAAATATTTTGTTATGAAATGTCCACATTGAAGTGATCCATGTAAGAAATTCTAAAATATTTCTGGTTTTCTTAAAGCAGACTCCTAACTTTTAGCTTCAAAGTGGCATTTTTTAAACATAAAAGAGAGTAAATAGAGACGAAAACAGCTAAATGCAAAGCTTAAATAACACAAGACCAAAACCTGTGTATCGGAGGGCTTATAACTACATTTTTATGTGTTTGTTTTTTCCTTATTGCTGAAGTGAATGCAATTGTGTTTGCGTGTACCATGTCTGAAACAGGCTCAAAAATTTTAATATGGAATAGGCACACCTCAAAGCTCCCCTGCTGCTGGCTGCAAGCAGAACTGAGAAGAAAGTTGGCAAGAAAAATGTTTGCAAAATATTTTAATGGTTGCCAATTTTCATAGTGTTATAGCAAGCCTGACCGTGGCCAGAGATTTTCTTGAAGCCTCGGCTTTCACAAGCAGAGATGAGAAGAAACCAGTGACTGAGAATCAGAGCTCTTCTTCAGATAAGCAAAAAGAGTCACTAGTCCACATAGCTGCAAAATCCTTAAAAATATGTTCCAGCTACAACATATAGACTCAAACAAAGCAAAGTAAAAATAAATTCATTGTTAGAAACCCAATTTTTTTAATGAATTATTTTTTGACCAAAAAAAAATGATGCCAAAGATAGCTGTTGCTTGGTCAGAAAGGTAGTCTCTAGGAACCAGAAACCAGGGATTTAAGTCCCTTTGTATCAGCATTTACACACAAGGTTCACTCTTTACTAGAGATCTTGGGGTTTTCATCATCAGTGAGGAGGGGGAAAGGGAAAGTCAGGGCAAGGGCTTTCCCAGAGGGATGGGATGTGCCTGGGACAGTTGAAAGAGGAAGCCTTTGTCTGCTCCTGTCCTCCCCACCACCTTTGGAAGTAGCAGTGGCAAGAGACCAGACTCACATCTCATCACTGGCTGTTGAAATCCCCACCAGAGGCACCACACCTCAGTGTTACCCGCATGAATTACAAGGATTAAATCATCCCAAACCGCAGCCAAGGAGTCACCGTACAGCCCAGCTACTAAATACTGAATTTGAGTGGAGAAGCACAGTTAATCGGAAGTAATCAATAGTTGGAAAAAAAATAAGTTTTCAGACAATTTCAAATGCTGAGCATCTTTATCCAGAAGTTTTATTAATCCCACACAGCATCATGGGGTTGAGACAAGGGCTGTGCTGTGCCTCTTATAGCAGTCACAGCCTCCTGCTCATGCTGCTGCCTATCCATGCACCTTGGCTCTGGACTGGTTCAGTCCCCAGCAGCTCTGGAGCTGGGCACCAAAACTGCCTGATTCCTCTGCACTACAAGGCTGACTCTTCAAATAACTTTACTAAAACATCTTACTCTCCTCCATTCCAGGTCTGTCATGGAAACCTCCAATTCCCAAGACCACAGGGTTTTGCGGGACATGGTGGCAGCAGTGCATGGAGCAGGCATGGGGGCCAGACAAGGCCTAGAAGTTATTGCCTGCAGCCTTACCCTCCATCAGTCCACTAAAAAAGAGTCAGGATAGGTGGTGCTCACCAGGACATGCTGCAAAGTGCATGAAAAAACATGGGAAATTGTACATCTGCAGGGAAGTGGTGTAATAAATGTTTAAGGACTGCTCTCACCATCCCACTCTCTCCCATCAAATTGAGGTCTTGCTTCCGTTTGTCACTGAGTTTGTCTGCTCCAAATCTGCGGTTGTCTCATTGCATTTGTGAGGTCAGGCGAAACCCTCATGTGTTTATACATCCTGCACCAGAGACATGCTGCCATGTGATTTGCCTCAAATCCTCTGCAGTCCTTTTCCCTCAGTCCTTTTCCTCTGCAGCAAGCACAGAATGCATTTTTAGCAAGTACCTCTATTTTCAGTTCAGTTTGCACTGAGCCAGTCTGATGACTTCATTCAAAATACAAGTAGAAGAGTATTTTTGGAAACGCCTTTTGCAACTTTTACCTATTGCATTGGTCTCCTCATTGTTAGGCAGAGAACAGGGTTTGTATAATATAAAAAGCACAGCCCAAGAATGGGAGCAGAAATTGGAGTTGCCCATCCCACCCACCACCAAATCATGCCCATGAGCACCACATCCATGTGTCTCCGGGAATACCAACTCCATCAGTTCCCTAGGCAGCCCCTTCCAGAGCTTCACCACCCTTGGACAGAAGAAATTCTTCCTGGTGTCCAATCTAAGCCCCCCCTAGTGCAGCTCAAAACCATTTCTTTACATCCTATCATTTGCCACCTGAGATTTATACCTATCACCTGAGAATTATATATCAATTATCTCTATTTAAAGCATAAGAGCACCCCTAACAGACATCCTTATACCCTTCTAGCAGTGGCCACAGGCTCCAGATTGCAGCTGTAAATGTTGAAACACAGCCAAGGTTACAAGTATCTAAGAACTATTTACCTGCTGATAGCCATGTGAAGTGAGCTAGGAGCTTCAAACCTGTTTAAGCAAGCACCTGGGTGGTGAAAACAACTGAAACCACTGAGACAGTTGGCACGCCTGGCTGGAAACATCAGAAGAGAGGTCAGAAATGGGCAATCTCCCCATTTCTGTTCTAGATCCCCAATTCTCAAAGGAGCCATGATGGATAATTTATCCATTCATCCTCTAACAGAAGAGGACCAACTGCTAAGCCACAAAAATGAAGTAAACAATTTCTGAATCTACTAAATATATATAAAAACATCTATCATCATGTTTGAAGTTTGACTAAAAGGTCACAGACAATCTGGTGAACATGGAATACAACTTTTGACTTGTGTGCAAGAATAATCAACACTTGGAGCAAGTTATATATGATGAAGAACAGAACTATCAAAAGACCAGGAACATTTGATCAATAGGAACATTTAATACTCCAGGAAAAAAAGTGAGATTTAAATGCTCAGCAATTATCTGTGTAATAAGGTTAAGTGTTGAGAAACTGCAATTATAAATACTGCAGTATGCATTCATGTGTGTTCATGCTCATGTAATATTTCAATCTCAAATGTCATGACACACTTTAATTAAAACACTTATTTATTGACAACTAGAGCTATTCAAATAGTGCCTACTTTTCAGTACCTTCAGCAGTGAATGACAGACCAGGAACAGAAGTAGAAACAGCTCAGGTGTGATGTGTCGATTCTTTTTGATACATGCTACAAGCTATTTCCTTTTCTTTAAGAGCTTCTTTTTTAAGGCTGTCTCTCCCCCTATATCTCCAGAACAATAAAATTTGCTCTGCAGAGAGTGATACAGTAGTGATCCTCCACAGCCACTAAATAATACATGCTTCTCCTTTACTTACTGTATAATTTTTGGCATTGCTTCCTCCTTTGCCAGATATATATGAGGAAGATTCATGCCAGCTTTGCATTCGTTCATCAGACCAAATACAAGAGCTAAGACAAACTTTCCAGAACTCTCATGAATCTTTTTCCAGGTCAAGCTCATCATTCACAGGCAGTTCTTCCAGGACAAAGTGGGCAGAAGGAAAAGCTCCTTTGGAGAACACAGAGCAGGACCTATGAAAAACACGATCACTCCTCTGTGCAGCCCTCCTTAGATCTTGTTGGTGGGAAACAGTAGGTGGATGGTGGAAAACATAGGGTTTGGGGCAGACACCATTCCCTGGGAGCAGCCCCACAACTCATGCAGCTGGTCCCTGTCTGGGACTACAGAGTCTTATTCATGCAGCAGCTGAAGCTCCTGGCCTAAATCATTCACAAATCTGAAGCCCTATCTCTCCATCTCCATCTGAGCAGGCTATTTGTAGAGGGTTGGTTTTATTCACCCCAATTTAGCTTGGTAAAGGGAACAGCTTTGAGCCAAACCAGAAGAACCAGACTGAGTCTGGAAAGAAGCTTCTGTAAGGGGGCCACACAACCCTTGCTGCTTTCCCTTCTACTGGCTTCCTTGGTGAATCTTCTCCCTTTCTCCAAAGAAGAATCTCTTCTAGATTTTCCTCCTGACCACATAAAGGAATAACTTTGACATTTAGCAGCAAACTAACCAAAATAGCTTAAATACTACATACAAAATAACATAGTTTAGTCATTTCTTAGATATAAACATGGGAAAAGGGAGGAAATATCAGAATTTACAAGATTTTTCCCAGTTAACATTTTAAGGATGCTTAAAACAGCCTCAAGATAGAAACATATATGTATATATATCATGAGGCCACTAACAAGCAGACTTGAAATCCAACATATACATGGAAGAGCCCTCTCTGATCCTCAAAGAGGCAAAAAGTTAACCTCAATATCATTTTCCATAACTTGAGGCCGCAAACCAAAATTCAGTTTGGAAAAAAATAAAATAAAATGCTCTTTTCCAATTAAAAAAAAAAAAAAAATTTCCTCACAAACCAGAAAAAGGAGCATGAATAAGTTACTATGTACTCTACCTCTTGCATACAAAAGCCTCCCCAGCAGCATCTAAGCTCCACCAGTTCAAGGTCTGGGTGTGTTCCCCCTCTATTTAAAGACTTGTTGCCCCTAATCAAGCAATCTTCTCTCCACACTCCAGCCATACCTAGTCAATCAGGGTAACGAGCAGGTCCTACCCCTCTGTTCTGCACAGCAGCAGGTCTGCTGCCTCCAGAGAGCCTCATTGCCCTCTGTTGGGAATTAGTGCACCGCATGGCACAAAGTGAGCGTCCGCTATGGGAAGTGGCACCCAAAGTATTCATCTCCACATTGTTTCAGAAGGGATCACTGGCAGCAAGTGTTAGATCAGCAGATCCAGAAAACGTATCTAAAACACTGGTATAAATAGCACGGTTGAAGTCTAGTGGGCAAATGAGCTTCTCGTAACAAAACCAGTATTTATGACATGTAGTTGTCTTCAGATATTTAGGAAGTGCTAATTGCAACCCTGCATCAGCCTAACAGAGGCAAAAACCCTGGAACTAGCAGTTGCACAAAAATCTAGAATGAATAAAATTTCCTCTAAACCCATAATATTTTTCTAATGACAGAATTTTATCAGTTCAAAAACTTGATTTTCTTTACTTGTTTCATTGTTGTTAGGTTTTTGTATTGTGACACATTAGCCTGGCATAGTGAATAACCCATTGGTTAGCAATGCTCATGAAAGATTACTAATATAAAATAAACTTTTGGTCCTAGTGCTACAATTGCAGATAAAGTGCAGATAAAGTGCATCTGGGTCCAAATATATACATACGTGTGTGTGTGTGTGTAGGTATATATATATACTTTTTAATTTATTTTTTTTTAAGTTAGGTGGGAATTTCATTCATTCAAAAAAAAAAAAAAAGTCTACTTTTGGATAATGAGTTTTTTACTCCTTATATCATTCTTTGTTTTACATGTCCCCATCTTTTACGTGGTTATTGGCCAGGTGCCTTGGTGGTGGCCCCGTGGGAAGCCCCCCAGCAGCAGTCCCCACCCTTCGCCCTGCCTCCCTCGTGCCTCCATCAGGAGCGGGAGTGGTGTGACCTTCATCACAAATTCAAGTTTTGCTCTGTAGGGAAAACATCTATGAAGCTATAGAGCTATTCTGGGGTAAACGATAGACTATAACTTCCCAGTGACTTGTATCTCAGCCAAACTTGTCCTAATTAGGGAACAGGTAATTGTATTTGCTTAAGAGGCGATGGCTGTGTTAAAAGGCCAGAAATATAACTTTCTGCGGTTGCTGCAAGCCATTCTCCTCTTCTCCTCCTGCTCTCCCAGAGAAAACTTGGGAAGCCATAAAACAGGCGTATAAGTGGAACATATGCGCATTCCCAAGGCCCAAAAGGGGTTTTTCTCCAAGATGATCACAGGTCCACTGTGTACCTGGCAGCAAAAACGTGCAAAGGGAGTGCAACGCTGTAGAAGCCTCTAAAGGCATCAAGGAGAAAAGCAGCAGTTTTCCAGGATGATTGGCAAGAGGTCGGTTCTCTTCAAGCTGTTGCCAAGGACTAGGACATAATTAGATGTCAGGCACAATTCAGCGACTGCCACCCGCTCCCTGCACCACTCCAGTGCCGGGCTCGTGGCTGGGGATCGTTAGGAGCACTGCACAGGCATGGGCTGGGAAATTCTGCCTGTAGGCACTAATTTTAAACTGCTCTCACCGATCCCGTGTCCAGGGGGTAGACATGCAGAATTTAGGGCAAGGGTAAAAAAATAAATAAATAGAACGTGGGGGAGAGAGAGAGAAGTATGTAGGATGTGTTAATTTTTGAGCTTCACAAGGGGGGAGATGAGAAGGCTACACCATAGCTGCTTGTAACAGTGCAGCAATGCTTATCGATAGGGTTTGTAAATCTGTTTGTTATCCATGTAGTATTTTGCCAAGGAATCTGCTTCCATGTGCATAACATGCAGCAAGAGGTGAGGTGCTTGAGATATGGCGTTTCCTAAAGGCAGGTAATACTACTTTTTGAGAAAACTCTTGAGTCTTACCAGCGTGAAAGGACAGGTGGTGAATAGTACCTAAAATCTGGCTACAAAAGTTTACTTTAAAATATGAATGAAAATTATGATGCAGCCCATGCTCTTCTCCTGGCTTTATTTCACGTTAGTGTCTCTGCAGTCACCAGTGAGGAATTTCTCCCCAGGTATTCCCCGGGTAAGTGACTTGGCTGGGACCTGCAGTTTTTTGTCCTTCTGCAGGAGCAAAGTCTTCCCACAGAAGGAATATGATGTCTTGTCTTCTCTTCGTTACACCATACAGCACTGTGTGCAACCCGCTGACAGCTCGTGCTGGTGCCTAAACTGCATCTCTTGTGCAGAAGAAACGACACAAGACCCTACATTTCTCTTTATTTGCATCATGCAAGTGGCAGCAAAACCCTCAGCTCCTCCTTTTGCAGTCCACCTCAGTGACAATAATTATGACTTGGCTGAAGGTTCGCCTGAGGTTACTTGATCTTTGCCCTGTTTTAATAGATGTTTGAACTTCTGATAAAAGATATCTGGGGTAATCCCCCCGCCAGCGATCTCCAGAGCTATCTGTGCAGACTGGGGCTCCTGCTGTACTGTTCCAGGTAATATTAGCCCCAACAAGGATTAGACTCCATTTAAATTCAAATGAAGAGATTATTAAAGACCCTGTTCTGTGGGGAAATGGAAACAGGAATTTCAGCCCCACTGAAAGATGTGTTTGCCGAGAGCGCACAGGACACAGAGCCAGGAGACCTGCAGTGCCTGCTGCCTGGCTGTGTGACCTGAGGGAACAAGAAAAAAGAAAAGGAAACAAAAAAAAAAAAAAAAAAAGACCTTTTCTCTGCCCTGTCTTGGTTTTGTCACTGATTACAAATCAGTGGGTATAAAAACACTTCCTTTTGTGAGGGCTAGATGTCCACAGCACTATGGGCAGGAGGCAGCCTGGGTGCCTGGGCTGCCCCATCTCTCCCCAGGAGTAGAACTCAGCATTCATCTCTTTGTCATTAATTGGGAAAAAAATAAAAATAAAAGTACCTGAAAGCACTATTTTGGTTCTTTACCAGCATCCCCTCCACTCTGCACCTTTCATACACTGGAGCTGCCAGCTGTGCCAGATCTACATGGCCTGGGGAAGGGAGCTCCACTCCCAGACACTTGGCCAAAAATTTCACAAACCACTGGGAATGTTGTACCTCAGCAACATCTTCAGAGAGGTCTGCAAGTATTCATGCTTTTCAGATTTTCTGCTGTGCAATCAGAGATTGGAGCGTGGTCCTTCCACTGGTTAAAAGTGGTCTCTAAGCAACAAGCCCTGAAATGTTTTCAAATCTTTTTTTACTTGACCCAAGATTTGTGCTGAGTTAGATGAGTAAATACTGGCATGATGTGACATTCTTGTTATTTATGTTACATCCAAATAAGTGGAAGATAACCTAGGCAAATTTCCATTATCTAATTATAAAAACCTTCTCATATTCCCATGAAACTAATTTTAATTTGATGAAAAACAGACAACTTGGAAATGGATTTCCTACGATTCAAGTGATAAGATTCCTTCTCAGTATGTTCTCAATTTACCAAAGGCTCCAAAATTGGAGATCTCTATTAATAAAGATTGCTGCTTGCTCATGCAGTGACTTTATGTTATTATAAAAAAAATAAAAAATAAAAGGAAAAAACATTGCTAGATTTAGCAGCTCCTCTGCTGCACTGGGGGGGGGGAAGGACTGCCTTTTGAGAGGGAGCTGAAGTAGGCTGAGTTGCCCCATGCAGAAGACAGGTGAAGCTCCTGCTTTGTCTCAAGCTACTCATGCACTGTGATGGCCATGTGAATTTCCAATGTCAATAGCAAAAAAAATCCACAAAAAGTTGTCTGTGGAGCACTGAGAAAGATTATCACAGAAAGCACGTTATAATTGTTATCTGCAGGAAATTAAGCACAATGGAAACGACTTGTGTTTTGATCCTTACATCCTATTAAAGGTCACAAACTTGCAATGCCCTAGTCATGAAAGTGCCATAGCAAAATTTGTTGCATGGGTAAATGTTACCCTACAGACTACCAGAGCCTCTCCTGATACTTCTGCCATGCAACAGAATATAAGGTGACCATAGATAAGGAGCAGCAGGAGAAACCTCAGCTCCATGGCTAACGTGCAGCCGCTCAGGCTCAGGTCTGACCACTTTTCCCGAGAACTAAGCCACACCGAGCCACACCACCCCCCAATTTCCTGCAAAATCTAAGAGGAAGATCAATTTAACTAATGATGTGGGGGTTCTGTGTCCCCGTGGACCTCACACATATTATTTATAGAATGCATTAATATTTCATCTTTCCCATCCCTAAACAGTCTTTGAGGGAAGAAAAAAAAAAAAAGAAAAAGAAAAAAGAAAAAAAAAAAAAAAGATAGCTTGAGACAGGTAACATTTTAATTGAAATTAATAGGATTGGTTTGATTTCACCTCTGAGAATATAAAAATCATTCATTTTTTTGTCATGAAAAGAATCTTAAATCTCCCTGGTACCTTGACAAGTACGACGAATGGTGGGTCGCAGAGAGAATCCACCTCCCGCCTGTCCCTAACCTGTTCTATCCAGATCATCATCAGTTAATAAGAAACCAGCAAGAAAAAAAAATGCATAGGATGTGAAAGTGTACAGCTAAACCTGTGTTTTTTCTTCCTTTTTTAATAGCAGTATGGGTTCTGCGATCAGGTGGCACGCGGGCAGCTGTAGTGCAATCTTTTCAGCACTGCCTGTCGATGGCTTTAGCCTCTGACCGGAGCAGTACGTAGAGGAGGTCTTTATGCTACCTCTGTGCTCAGCTAGACCTGGGCTGCTAAACATGCCAAATTAATGTGCGACACAGATTGTTGTTCTCCAAAGACTTTGCTGAAACGCTGTTGGACCGTTTACAAGAGCTTTGCCAAATCGCTGCAAAACTGAAGTATTACCAAAAACGAGAGTGCTGGCCAGTGGCAGGAATCATTTCACTACGATCCTTTTATTCATCCTCCAAACAGTCACACATTGCCAAAGTAGACACATGAACCTCTTTGCTTTAATTTATATTAGTAGTATTTATTTTTTCTATAAAGTGCTAGAAGTCGATGTTGTTTTCTACAGCATCATAGTTGCTCAGGAGCAAAAACTCACTGGGGGCTGTGCTGTGAACCCATCTGTGTGTTTGAAAACCTGAGTCAATGGAGTCACACTCCCAAGTCACTCCAGAACCCCGGAGATCTGACTAAATCTTTCCACAAGCTCCTCATGGCAAACAAACGGGTCGGCACCCAGCAGCCCTACTTACCTCGCGGCTCAGCCCCAGCTCTCCTCCGAGCAATCCCCTCACTTTCCATTATGAAATAATTTTCCTTTCTTCTGGAAAATCTCTTCTATGAAAGCTTCTTATCATGCATTTTGCAACCATTGTGTCTAATACAGCACCGACAGACTGTCTGCCTGATGCCTTAGCTGAATTGCACTGTGGATGTTAATTCAGTCCCAACACCACGGAAGGTCTTGCAATTACTTATCTTCCAATGTGACTTGCAAATTATAAAGGGGCAAGTGCAATCTGCCTCACAGACAGAGGTGAGGAGCTGGACAAGAGCAGATGGACAAGTCAAATTGGCATTCTTCTCTTAGGAGGTGTAGAGGGCTACAAGATTTACTTAAAATTTCTTTTTACTGCCATCAAACGACACTGAGTATAAAAAGGAATCCTGTAGGATTTTCTTTTATCTTGTTTGGATCTTTTTCTGTTTGTGAAAGCCCTGGAAACACCCATAAAAAGACCATTTATCCCCTGTTATCCTAACTGGAGTCAGGCCAGACCCAGGGCACATGGTTATCCCAGGAAGCAGGATCAAATGATGCTACAAAGACACTCTGCATATTTTTCCCAGTTTCAAGCCACACGCCAGGTTAAAGTAGCTCATTTCAACAAATGAATAAGGTACAACATCAATAAAATGCCTGCTTTGTACAAGGAAGCGTGACCTATATTACAGGTAGGGAAATACTCATCACGGTGATGCACAGGGAAGATCCTAGCATTAAAGGCTCTGCTAATAGCTACAGTGGTATTATTTTTCCTATAGGTGCCCAAAGGATCTTCAATTTCTATTCATGCCCTGTACGGGGCCACCTTTTGTTACAACATTAAAACCTGCTTAATATTTTTTATCATTTCACATCACAGTCACAGTAATTGTACCCTCAGGAGCAAGGCTTCTTCCTGTGTATGCTTTTCAATATTATTGGCATCTTCCTCATTTGGGGACCTGGAACGATCTTTTTTGCATTTTCCCCATGAAATGACAAACAGGGCTGGTTGTGGCTCAAGCACTATTTGGAGCATGACCCCCTCGGCTCCTGGTGTTATCCAAATTAGATTTTGATCTTTGTCAATTAGGCTTTGCCACTGCGGACCTGCTGTGCCATTATCAGGAGAATCGCTGTCAGGGTTGGTAAGTCAGTGAACTTTGGAAGCCTTTCTGCCACCTTCCAGGGCTGCAGCGTTTACAATTAGCATTGTGGGTTTTTTATTGTTATCGTTTTTATTTTTCTGTCCACAACATTGTTCCTGGCAACCTTTGCAGTGTTTGTCCCTAAACCAAGAATCACTTACAGCACGGACAGCTCTGCCTTGCCATAGCAAAAAAAAACAAAAACAAAAAACAAAAAAACAAACAAACAAACAAAAAAACAATATTCCTTTCCTGCAAGCAATTTGGCTTTCCTTTTGCTAATGTTCCTAGCTTTGTAATGTGCCCTGCCATGGATTTGTCTGGGGGCCACTTTTGCTTCTGGGGAAAAATATAAAAAAAAAGTGACCAAAGCAGCAAAAGAGACGCACACCAGGAAATCTTCTCCGGTTGTCACACAGCAGGACTGTGACGTTGCAATCCCACTCCCGCACCCTACTTGCCATCATGGAGACCCGGCACCCTTCTGCAGAAGCACCTAGACCCCCAGGCTCAGCAGCTGCTCTTTGTGCATTGCCTCTGGAGAAGCTGCTCTCCCACACACAGCTGCGAGCTGGTGGGTGGCCTGCCCGGCTTCAGCAGCAGCAAAACTGTAAATATGATGGAAAGAAATAAAATGCAAGAGGAAAGGGAGAAGAATGGAATACAGGTACAATCTAAAGTCTGGTAGGAGAGAAAACAAAAGTGAATTAAGGGATAAAATATGGGAAAAATATACCTAACGGTTTAAAAATAATAGCAGGGAAAGATAGGAAAATGTACCACTAACACAGCAACTAGAAGCGTTATAGCATGCAGAAAACATCTCCAAAAAGAGACAAAACTGTAATTTTCAAACTCCAGGGAGATATATGATTTTCCAAACTGATCAAACTTATTATGAAACACTGGCAAAAATAGAAAATAGGTATAGAAATGTACATAAACCGTTGCTGTATCACAAACACATAAACCAAATAAAAATAAATGTCATATTACTATATTTACTTCCTTGTCCTTGTCACAGTGGCAGGGTGAGTTATACATTTAATATGGATGAGGGAGAAGGTAACATATCCTGAGATTTCACGTATAACTATATAGTTGTAAAACAAGAACAGCCCACAAGCACATATGCTATCCACCTGTCTTCAAGAAGTGAATATGTCCTACAAGCAAATATAGTTTTTGCATAATGTTTATAGCTTGTGAGGGGAAACATCCCAAGCCTTCCTTCAGGGGGCTAGGTTGGGGATGTCAGGGGGCAGGACCCACACTTCATATGCAGCTGGATTGTCACTGACCAGTTCTGAAACACCTGAGCTCAGAAAGGTGAAATTTGGCATAGCAGCAAACCTCATGCAAGGTCAGATTTTGAAGGAACTTGGTTTCTGATGGAGTAGAGCATTAGGGTTTGATCCAATGCACTTTGATGTTGAAAATTTTTGGTCCAAGCACTTTAAATACACACTGATGATAGTTTTGTACTTCTCAGCTTATTGAGTGTACTTAAGAACATGTGCTAACCTGGCTTGACTACACATTAGCTCCATAGAGAAAACCAGTACTAGATTTTTAGGATATTTTATTGCAGAGCCTGTCTAAGAAGTGAGACACAGATTTAAAGTTCATATATAATTTTTCAGAATTTATTTATTCTTTCTAGCCAACAGAGCTCCAAAACCTTGAGGTCAAGTCCTACATATCTCAAAGTCCATAGTTTCTCCACTGACTTCACTGATGGCATAATTTCAGGCATGAAAACTAAGCTCTTGTTTGTGGTTTATTTTCTTGTTTTAGCCGTGCTTTTAAGATCCTTCCAAAAAAATCTCTATAAAAAACATAATGAGTATTCATATAAATGGCATTCCCAACTCAAAAACTGACCAACTATCCAAAAAATGTATCAAAGAAAGTGAATGGAAACGTATCCAGCCCCGACTTTATCAGCTTGTGCTCAAACTTTATAGCACAGTTTTTCAAGTCACCTAGTTAACTATTGCAGTATGCCACTGTATTCTGTATTCTTTGGTGGTTTTATCTGTTATTGACAATGTGTGATATTAATAGTCATGCTTTTATATACTGCAGATTATACTACTGCAAATGAAAGTATGTCTTGCCTTCACAGGTAGCTCCAACAACACGAGCAAGCACAGGGTGCCAACATAAGTATTAAATACTGCTTAAATGCTACTGATGCCCCTCATTGCGTTCTGAAATGACAAGTGGGCCTTTTGGTGGCATCTGGTTAGGGCCACTGTCAACCGGTGCAATTCCCTCCCAGCATCCCAGCCACAATGGAATTAATGGGATAATGGTATGGACGTGGACAGATGAGAATGATAAATACAACATATGACTCATTAAATGTAAAGCTTATTTTCTCAAACACCTGGAAATATTCCTGTGGATAAGTTCTGGAGGAAAAAAGCCAACCTGAAGACAACTTCCAAATATCCAAATGGAAGTCATTAACGTTGAGGCCAAGGCTTTGTCAAAGGTATGTAAACTGAAAGAAAAGAACCTCATTTAATAGAAATAACATTTTATTTTCATTTTGGATGTGTTTAAGACATGCACAGCTAAAAGAAATTGGACATTGCATAACAGACATTATATTAGCTAATTCTATGAAATTAAGCTTGGAGGTCATTGGCTACTGTGTTCTGCACTGAACCTCCTTCTGACTTACTTCTATAAATGAGGTAGGAAGTTCTTTTAATAAGGTTCGATCTTAGTTATAGAAATATATGCCATTTTAATCTCCACAGCATTCTACGTGCATCTCTTTACCCTTCTGTAGCAGACAGCAGGTGATGGTAATTTTTTAGGACAAACAAGCTTGTCCATGTATGCATATTATGTCTCTGAGGCAGGAGGCACATGGTGTTATGATCTATGTCTACCATAGCTTCTACACAATTTCTCACTTGCTGCAACAACAGCTGAATTCTCCACGAATGACAGTTTCTGACTGAATATAAAACACAGCCAGTTGTAGCAGAGTATTCTGAAACACCAGCACAGAACAGTGATGGATGAGTGCAGAAGCAGCAAAATCCCCGCTTCACCATTGCTGATTCCACAGCAATTTCTCTTCTCTAAATATGGCAATGACCCACTGTCATCAGCCTCTGTTGTCGACTTGCCTTGGTTTTCCCATCTGTAGAATGGAGGCTATAGCACCATTCTCAAAGAATGCTTTGGGATGCTAACTTATTGATGACTATAAAGTGACCACTTCTGGGAAAAAAAAAAAAAAAAAAAAAAAAGTATTATCATTATTATTATTATTTTTTAATCTCAGGTAGTATCAATAATATTACAGGATGTTTAAGCACACACATACAGCCACACATGTATATTTGTGTGTACTTTTTATTCATATATGCACATGTGTACATGTGTCTATAAAACATATGCAGACCTCCATTGATCCAGGACCACGTTAGAACATGTAAGCTCTAGCTCTAATTCTTTTTCTGCATTTTGCTGTTAATCAGGACTGAATTCATTCATATCTGCTTGAATTCAGTGACTAGTTAGAGGTGAAACCACTTCTAGAACTGCAGCACCAGAGGCTACAACAAAAATTAAATGACCCAATCCCGTTCCCACTAATTTCAAAAGTCTGGCTATTTGTGGCAACACCCTGACCCATGCTGGGTCAACTGAGGGTTTGCAATGAAGCCAAAATTTCAGATTAAGTCCCTGATCCTGCAGCTGATTTGTGTGATGTAAAGGAACAAACTCCTCCTGAGAAGATAATGAAAGTTAGTGGAACTTGAAACAAGCCAAATTCTGACCTGACAGCCTAATCAAAGCTATGTTAGAAAGCATGTAATATTATACAAATATGTATTTTCTCAAATGATTCTACAAACCCACAGGAATTTTTTTTTCATAAATAGAAAGGAGAAAATCTATATCTTGGAGAGTGAAAAACAAATTAAAGGTTCTTGAAGGGTGTTTCTTAACATTTACCAGTGTTTTTCCCCATGGAAATGATGAAAAATTAGCTTGAACCCTAGAGCTTTTGGTCTTTTGTAATCCATTCTTTTTTTTTTTTCCCCACAATGAATATAGATTTTTTTTTTTAATCCTATATACAGAAATTTCACATATTTACATTTGAAAGCTTCCAATCTTGAGATTGTTTTAAATTAAAAATGCATACAGGACTTACCTGTACAATCAAAACTTACAGGCATCAGCAAACACAAGATGAATCTGAGTCATTTTTGGAACACATTTTTAGAGCTTATAACAAAATATCCCGTAATCAAGAGAAAAAACATGTTGTCAGGCTTCTTGTGATAAAACAAGGATCTCTGTGGTCTGCTTACATCAGGCTATGTGCAGAACACACTGGTGGTCATCAGCAAGCACTTTGCCAGCTCCCATCTAAGTCTCATCACCAGCCCAGATAGTGTACAGTGCTCCAGGAGGTGCAAGAGAATCTCCAGTTCAAGGGATACTCTGTCAGCACCCCAGCCATGGACACAGTGTGCTGGTAAGCAGTGCTTGCCATCAGCAACCAGCAGGGCTGCCAGGCACAGAAACTTGTCCTTACCTTTGGGACAGCACACAGAGCAGGTGCTACTCATCATGGAACAAAATGACAAATCCTTCTTAGCTTCTTTCATAGCCCATTTTAAAGACACTGTCAGCCAAATGAGCTGAGAAGTGCACTTAAAGTGAAAACAATGGATAGGAATTCAAAAATCCGGGTTACATTTATTTTTTAATTTTTTTTAGTGTAAATTACTTCACCTTTAAAACACTTGATTCTCCGTGAATAATGGGAATGGTGTTATTTCTCTCTCCCCTCTTTTCCCTGTACTGCCTATTTAAATGTGAAAGTCTGAAGGAAGCAGCTTTGCAGTCTCCATGTTTGTGAGCCCTCAAATGTGCCCAAATACTCATTGGAAGCCTAGAAACACAAGACTGATAATATTAGCAAGACAGATGTTATGATACACCAGATTAAAAAGAAGAAAAAAAAAATATGAAAAAAAAGACTCATTGACTGTTTAAAAATATTCAATCTATCAAGCTTTAATAGCTATTTTAGCTTAAAGTAGAAAAATTCTTATTTAGATATTTGTTATCTTATTTAGTTATTTATTATTTATGCTTTCAGATATTCTTGAACACTCCTTTCAAAGCTCTATTTTGAAAAGAATTCCTCTTACAGGTTTGGTTGCAAGGATATTTCTGCAAAATAAAGACAAAAAAAAGGTTGAAGAAAGAATTCACTTAGAAAGTCCTATAAATATATGTGAAAATTTCTTTAATTGCCATATTTCAAATGCAAGTCAATAACTGAAAACCAAGGACAGAACAAATAGGTAATGCAAGGGTTGTTTGCTTAGGAAAGAACTGCAGATTGTGACTGCAATGCCAGCTTACCTGATACACGCAGGTATGTGCATGACTTCCTTGGGTTTGGTATTTTCTAATTTGGTATTTTCTATTGTTTTCTGCAATTTCTTTGCCGAACCGTTCAAATATTTGAAAAGAGCCACACCGTACCCTTCGCTAATCCTTAGAAAGAACCCCGTAACCAGACGTGTGTGTCTGCAGCCATCTGGACGCTGCCCTAAGCTGCTGCGAGAGCTGACCTGGTAGAGACCAGGATCCAGGACTTCTTGCCATGGTCACTGGGAGCACATCACCACTGTCAGTGGGATTTAAGGCACAGAAAGTAGTTTGGAGGCACTTGGCGATGCTGAAAGAGATGTAAGATGAGACTAGTGTGAAAATAAAGCAGAATTTTCCATCTTTTTCATGCATTATTAAAATTGAGATTTTAAAAATTAAAACTTTATTTTTCCTTTAAAAATGCAACAGATGTGTGTGAAGACAAAGCCGGTGCCTGCACTACCTTGTGGAAGCCGTTTTATAGTTATGTTAAGCAGTTACCGGAGGAGAGCACAGTGGAATGACTGCGTGTATCTGTCATATGTTAATTAGGTGAATCTGTATAGAGCCAAGTTTTATAACCTTGTTCAATTTTAAGAGGTTTTTACAGTTACTGAATGCATTAAAAACCAGAAAATGTTATGGGGATTGTCCATTGAATTCTACACACTGGAAAGCTCACTTGTTGGGCCTATGGGGAGAGCTGATTTAGTTTTGCTATATAGCCATATGCGTACAACAAGCAAAACAACAGTATAAAACTGTGCAAATCAGAGTCAGCCTAAACCACAAGACACTCGGCAATAAACCTTAATTTGACTGCAAAAAGCAATTTATAAAAGAGAGCTCTTGAACATCTCCAGTTCCTCTAATCACATCTAATTAGGGATAGATATGTTCTGTACGTAGAGCATCGGGAGACACATTGCATCTTCTCAGGTTGCAATGCTGGAGCCCTCATTTGGGCAAACTTCCCCTCTAACACCAGTCTGCTTTTTGCCTCAGGACTGCAGGCCAGCCCCTGAGAAAAAGAGATTTGGGTGAAATGTGTTAGATAAGCAGAGGGATTGCCCTGCCAACAGCAGCAGCCCAGAATAAAAGGCTTTTCATATGGAGGTTCAGTGGCTACAGCAGAAGTGATCCTACCTACTTTATTTTACTCATAGGATCTATTTGATCAGCTTCAATAGGACTACTGCCCCTGGACAACAGCAAGGTGTGAAAATACATGCTCTCTCCCACCTGAGCCTTTTCCCATGCAGGCTGGCCTTGCAAAGGGCTGGGAGGATCCCACCACCACCACTACTATGCATCACAGCAGGTTCCTCCCACAGCAGGTCCCCAGGCACCACTGGGTCCCTCCCCGAACCACAGCCAAGGTGCCCAGCAGGAGCTGGAGTGCTTTCTTTTCTGCTCTTCCATCATCGGGCTCTGACGAGCTGCTTGGGGACAGCACAGGGGGGCCCTGCTCATGGGCAAAGAGGCTGGAGGAGGAGAGAAGCAGAAAGGATCCTAGACCCTGAGATTCACTGCCCACTCGTGAGAGGCTCCCAGATGCATGGGACCAGCAGCACCACACATCGCTAGCAAGGACGGAAATGGCTGCAGTATGAATTATCGCTGCGTAATTCCCAGATAAATTGAGTTAATAAAGCTGTGGCCTAATTACACCCCATCCTTTGTTCCTTCCCCCTTCTCAAGATGGTGCAAATCTGTGCAGTTTTTATGTCTGGGTAGGGAATCCTGGAGCCTTTACCCAGGAAAAAAAAAAAAAAAAAAATCCCATTAAGGACTTTCTGCATTTCTGCAAGACAGGCCCTGTGATACCTTCAGGTGAAATGCTCTGATTAATCAGAGAAGATAACAGCAAGAAAACCAACACAGAACCATTTTTTACCTTTTTTTTTTTTTTTTTTTTTTTTTTACACAATTATTTAGTAATTACAGGAGAAATGGGCCAGGTTTCAATGCCTGCATTGTCCAATTAACTCTATTGAAACTGCTCACACAAGAATGACAAACAAGATTTGGCTTAGCATAAATTTAAAAAAGAACAGGGTTGAATACACAAATCAGGATAGTGATATGTTATGGAAATTTCATATATCTGCTATATATTCACAGAACACACAACACAAATACAACTAAGAGATTTGGCACACCACCCTGATTTCAGGAGATTTAAAATGTACAAGAAGCAAATTAAGTTTTCCACCAGAAAAATGTGAATCAGCAGCTTGATCTGTTCCCACTTTTCACAAGCAAAGTCCCGTCTATTATAATCTTGTTTTTCTCAGGCATAAACATAGTGTGAAAAAAAAAAAAAAAAAAAGAGAGAGAGAGAAATTTATGATGAATATGGTTATAGTTATTATTTCCCTTCTGGGGATTTATTAAGCATGTGTTAGGTGTTTAGGTATAAAATGATTTTTTTTTTCGCTACATGGAAGCCTTCTGTGACTATCTGTAAAATTTCATTAAGGTGTTACACTTGAAATTGCAGATCAAAGTAACCCCAAGAGATTAAGGAGACCCTGCTAATTGACTAAGGTCATGTACTGCACTTCCCACTGGCACTTTGGCCTACACTGACAACAGAGAAGCAGTCCCATCTCAGAGGACCATTCTATAAAAATACCATTTTCTTTATCTGTAGTCCAGTTTTCACACCACTATGATAACAAGGGATTTCATAAATCCAGGTGGACTGATTAGAGTTTTGAGTATGTAACTTTCTGAGTAAAAAATATACATGATACTTTTGAACAATTTTGACATTTTATCTTACCCTTTAAAACTCACGGGAACATATTGTACATTAGGTGTTTAAGGATAAAAAGTGTCAGCGTCTATAGCAAGTTCCATCATTCAAACCTGGCACTAAAGAGGATATTGAAAGTGTTGCTGCAGACCATTAAAACCAGCTAATTTACAACCATAGACATTGTTGCATGAAGTGCCAACTTGGTCAATAATTAGGGCCTGGAATATATATCCAGCTTTGACAAGAGAAAGTTTCTAAAAACCTTTCCCTGTTGATCAAAACATACAGTATATTGCTCTCAATTGGACAGGCATTGTTAGTTCCATATTGTGATATTATTGAAAAATATGGACTATCAAGGGGGCGTGGTAAGGAATTATTACTGCTGTCAGCAAGATTTGTGAACCCATTGCTGAGATATGTGCTCCCTACTGGATCCTGCACCAGTGAATGCTGGAAAAGACGCAGAGAATTCAAAAAAGAATTACAGGAATGGAGCGTGATCTGGAAAATATGCCTCTTTTCTGTCATCATCATGGGAGAAGTAAGGAACTCATAGCCAATTGACCAGAAGTTTAAGGGTAAGATTTACAGTTGCATCGAAATAAACAGGGGATCTCAGATCATACAGCTCATTAATTTAGCATACTATGAAGAAGGACAACTGACATCAGCAAGCTGAGTGAGAAAAGTGAGAATTAGCTTCCATTTTTCACTCTGTAAGTTATTACCAAATGATTTCATCAATGCTTTTTCACTAAAAGTCTTAAAACCAAATTATTTTTTTCTAAAAGTTGCTGTTTCAAACTTAAAAAAAAATAAATTAACTGCTTGTTTTTCTTCAAGTTTATCCAAGTTCTTCTTGATTCAAACTACAATGTCATAAGCAATGGGTTTACTGGGTACATTTTAATGATGCTAATGGATGTAGCAAGCAGCCTTCCATTCACTGGATGAAATCTCCATCTATGCAGAAGGATAGTAGAAGGCTTATGACATACATAAAATGTGTGTCGTTTGCATGGAGATGAATTTCAGACTTTAGAAGCCAACAGAATCACATTTTCCATTATGTTCACCCTGCAGAACGGATTTCATTAATCAGCCTATCATCAAGGGCTCAGTCCTACCACATTACTCATACTAAGTAATACCTAAGATGCAAATAGGTCCACTAAAGCAAAGGACGCATCTGGAGAAGTTGTGTCATTCTGTAAGTAAAGGTGCTTTAATGGACTTTGAGAAATCCCTAGTTTAACAAATGAAAATCTCATGTTCTTTCAGCTCTTCTGAAAGGTCTTGGATAAATAAGTTATTTAACAGAAGTATTTAATTGCCTGTAGCACTGGAGAACTATTAAAAAGTTAAACTGTTGAACGATGTTTCTGATGAAAACAGATAAAATTTACCATATCGTATTTTGTTAGCTCATATGCACAGTTATAAATTCTTTTTCATTCAGCAATTGACATTGAACTTTTTAAGCCACCATTCTGAATAAAATATAGGAGGATTTATATTCCAGAAATATGGAAAGATTTGGTGAAGGTGAGACTTTCATTACTCTTGATTCATTGGAATTCAACATTCCCATTTTTTTAATGTTTTATATAGCCATTTAGCCATCCTATTGTTTATGGTGGCTGGGTTTATCCAGTGGTAAATAATATCCGTGTTTATACAAAATAAAATATTTGTTTTCTATTTAATTAAAATGTCCTCAAGTTATTTGAGTGCTATATTTTCCTTGCTTGATGTCCTAAGCTGTACTGTAATGCTTGAATGAGCAAACTGACCAAAGAACAAAACATGAGAAACCTAAACTTCTGTATCTGCATCCCATTGCATTTTGATAAATCCCATGAAGTTCTTCCTCCTTGTTTTTCTTCAAATGCAAATCAAAAGTAGCAAAATTTATTCTCAGAGAATTGAGTATTCTTGTATGATTCCTTGCAAAATATCTAATAAATGTTATGTTATTTTTACCTTTTCATTTAACTAGTTCATTAGTTTTTTACTGTTGAGATCAGTGGCACATGAATCTTTGAAAGACTCTTTGGGATAAAATGTGGAAAAAGAATGATATATTTGTTAATTGTTGTTGCTGTTCTTGCTATGATCTTTGGCAACACCTGCTGGTGGTAGTATGCAGTGCTGTAGCCACTCTACATACATGCCTTCAACATATAGACCTTCAACTGGCATCTCAATTGCTATCCAACTGCAAAGAGCACAGACAGTGAGTGGGCTTAAAAATATGAGGCCAAGTTCCTGAAAGCATTTGCATAGAATTTACAAGCTCAAACATTCTTTCATATTAAAATGCACCTGATTTTGTTTATCTGTGCATCTGCTGTGATTTTTGAATGTTGCAATTTTGCGCTAACTTAATCCAAAGAGAATTTTTTACGGAAGATCTTCTGTGTACTTTCCAGTGACGAGGCATTTTGAAAAGCAAGATAAATAACATTTAGATATCTACTAAAAAATGTCTTTTTTTTTTTTTTGCCTTTTTTTTTTGTTGTTGTTGTTCTCAAATCCTCTTTTTTACATAGTACAGCAGCAAAGCCCTGTGTTGTAGGTGAAAGTCTGTAAATCTGCAGTAACTGAAAAATAACAGAAGGCGCAGCAGCATTCTTTATGTTAGTCTATATTGATCGGCTCTAATGAGCACCAGTGGAGCTGTAGCTAATGGTGGTATGTCTGGTGTTAAGGGCAAATGTGGGAGAAGATTATCAACCCAAGGGGTTTAACAGTTGCTGGACTGCCCTCAGCCCTCAGGGCAATGATGCACTTGAGAGGTCACTGTATCAAATGAGGGAAAAGATTCAGCTTGTGCTGCTGGAAGAAATGCAGCAGGAGCTGTATTTTAGCTGAGACTACAGGCATCAACAAAACAGTTACTATCTGCCATTTGCTTCTTCCCCTCTCCTTTCCCCCGACCAGAGCCTACCTCACATTGCATCTCTAATGAAGAACGATAACATCAGAGATCCAGTAACGAACAGCATAGATTTGCTCCGAATTAGTTAAGCTTATATATGCACATGGGCAAAGTAGGCATCTCGGCATTGTTGGCGCAAGGAACGCACACAAAACCAAGGAGAGTGACAAGTCGTGGTGCAGAATGCTCCCACACCTGAAGCCTGTTTATTACCTGGGGGTCACATTGCCATTTGATGTGAATTTGCTTGATATTTCATTCACTGTGTTGCTTGCCACCCCCTTCCGAGATCTGAGAGGGGCGAGATGAGTGACCACCAGAGCAGAGGAGGCCACTGGGCTTCAAGGGGAAGTTAACTGGCAGATACGAGAGAGTGCTCGCAGTAAAATGTTACTGCAGAAAGGAAGCTACAGGTATTCAAAAAGATAAAAATGAACTGAGAAATGCCTTGAGGTGTATGGCATGTTGCACATTCTATGCTTTAATAGCATAATGGAATAATTTTAACCATGTGAGGCTCCAAAACATACCAAGAAGGTCTGTTGAGAACCAAGCAGTGAGATTTCAAATATTTATCAGAATAAATACTAATATTAAAGAAGAAAAATAAAAAGAAAAAATAAGTAGAATATTTTACTTAATGTTGTAAATAAGCAAATTAAATATTACCTTAGCTCCATTATGCCATGGTACCCTGTGGTTATGGCAAATTATTTATTAGGTCTTTAAAAATTCTAAGACATGGATTCCAGTTTTTCCTTAGAGACCTATGATGGGTCAGATTATTAAAAAAATCCTCACAGATCTAATTTTTTTTGCAGTGTTAATATGCAATAAGGCTGAATCCAGTATTCTTTGTTTCAGTCAGGAATTTCAACCAGAGTTTTGCCTGAGTAAGAACGAAAGAAGTCAAGATTTGGTCAAAGATTAAGAATATTTCCAATTGCCATTAACAAAAATTGAGGCTTTAGGCTGTTACCAGGATGTTGATATGAAAATACCTGAAATAAATGGAGCAGACACTAAAGCTAGCACACACACTCACTGGGAGCAATGATGCTGGAGACAATAAGAAACATTTTTTGCAAAGAAGCAGGAGCTGACACATCCAACGCTGGCTGCCTGATGGGCTCCAGCTCAGGGGTTTTACGTCTGCTGGCTCCCACACTGTCCATTAGACAGGCGTCCACACCAGGGATGCTGCAGCCACAAGTGACACTAATGTGCTCAACTGTTGACACTGGGGAACCTACAGAAAAATGTGTTCATACCCGTGGCTGCATGCACGGTTAAGAAGTGAACCAACCTGGCGAAACAGAGTGAAGCAGCTTGCATCTGTCCCTGTCCTCATGCCTGGTTAATTTCCAAATATCCTAGCAAAAAAAATAACCCACATTATTTTTAAAGTACATCCTGAAATGTGCTTATGCATTGCCTGCTGTACCTTGAATTTGTGCTTGGTTCAGGTAACACCATGCTATTTATGTACAAAATGAACCTATGAACAAATTATGTATGGCAAACTTATGGCAATGTGTTTTCTAGGGACTTGATTTAATAAGCACATTCAGCTTGCTCTCTCATTTAGACAGTTATTGAGATTTCTTCCAATCCAAAACATTGTTTTCTTATGAGCTGTGCAACACGAGCAGAAGACAACCATCTCATCTAAGCCTCCAGAAATATTACAGGAATACTGGCTTATTGACAAAGCCAAGGCCAGATTTAGAAGCTGCAGAGAAAAGAAATGACAAAACACGAGATTCCTGAGTAAAGATGGGGCAAAGAGCCAGACAGGTGTTTCAAAGGGCTGCTCACCCTCTTTAAATGTTTTTTTGCTTCTGTTGTTGTTTTATATCAAGATATGTATGTATGTGTTTCACTCCTGCTGATACTTTAGTTCTAAGAGGTCAGTTACTTGTATAAAATTGGACACCCAGGAACACAAAGGACTGTTCAAGCTTCAGAGGTGAGAGCTTGTTTTTATCACAGACTCTTCTGAGACTCAAAAGCACCTCTACACTCTTTATTATTGATTTAAGTTTTGGGCATAGTTCACATTAGGAAGAAGTCATCAGTAAATTTACAGATGCCTTTTTTTCTTCTAATGACAGAACTCTTGGTCAATACCTATCTATACAGTGGCAAACACCAGAGTACACAAGGACCAGTTTTAAAATATATTTTAGATATTCCTGTGTATACATTCCAGTAAAACATATTGGCAAAATATTTCTCTAGAAGAAGAATTTGAATAATATAACAAGAACAATTCTGTGATGACTTTTTCTTAAGGAGACTTTACAGTTTTGTAGCACATTATTTATTTTTTTCATGCTTTTGTTCAACATACCGTACCTTTGGATATGTGAATGTCTGGGGTTTTAAATCAGCTTTTATTGGTTTAGCTGGACTGGCAAATAATGTACAGGTAAGAAACAATTGTTGTTGAATCATTTGATATTTCTTTTTCAACAGCTGTATCTCTTTGGTTTTAGGCAAGTACCACATGTGCATTAGAGAGCACATCAAAGCCCATAGGAGAATGAAAAGGAAATGCACCCCGCAGCACAGACAGGACAGTGGCTCTATTACTGGGCTTACCTGGGACCCTGCCATATTTACCCATATCATGGATGTTAACTCCAAAATCTAATTAATCCAAAATGCCTCTGCCAAAACAAATACAAAAACGTAAACGAACAAAAACATTAATGTTACCAAAAAAAGCTAAAACAAATAACTGGTTGAAAATAATGACATTTAGCTAGGGGTTTTAGAAGTGATTCATTTACTCAGATCTTTTGCTGTGACAGATGTATAAGGGTAGGATCTTGCTCTGACACATCTACAACAAAACTTCCTCAGAGTTTAATGATGTAGGAGCCCAGCTAAGGGACCTATCTTTTTTTTTTAATAGTCAGTATTGACTAGTCATTTTGAAATGTTTGCTTTGAAAAGGACATGCTATTTATTTTTTCTTTCCATTTAAATATCAAAAATAAAAGATCTTGCTCTAGCTCAAAACAATAATCCATATAATGAATAACCACCAGCAGCTTAACAAGTTTTCTCACTCAAATGAAGAAATATTTTCAGCTCTGGAGATTAAGTAGCCACCAAGTCTACCTCTTTATCCATCAGTCTCAACAAATCCTTCCAAGTCATTATAACCTAGGGAGTAAATAAAATTCTTCTACTATATTTTTTTTCCACATGCATTTCAACCACTTACATGAAATGTAGCTATTTCAGGGGGTTACAGGAAATGCACCTTAATTTTCTTTGCACTGGGGGATTTCACTTTGCAGTATCCTTGTCTTCACCCCTTAAACACAACTAAATCCCATAAGTGATCCCAAGATGATGCAGTTTAGCACAGAACTATTATTTCCAATGAAGCAGCAAGTACTGCTACATGAGCATTTGAAAATACGGGAGTCTTGCCAGATTGTGAGAGGAACCTAAAACTTGAACCTTGTGCATTTTAAATTAGAAATAAATAAATAAACAGATAGATAAATACAAAACCAAAATTTGTGCTAGTTTAAAGCCACTTGAGAAATTAGCCTGTATTATCATAAACTCTGTTTCGTATCCACAGATCATAAGGAAATCCCTTCTTAAGGAAATCGACATCCTCTCAGTTTCCATTGGCTCTGCTCTCTGCATCCTAGCGTTTTCCTAACGCCTCCTGGGGAAGCCGGCTGCAGGGATCTTCCCATATGCTCCCGTTATGGAAACACATCCATCATCCATGTCAGCCATGCTGGGGTGAGAAATTTCCCCGGTCCCAAACCTTCGGCCTGGAGTATCTTGCTGAAGGTTTAAAAAAGGTGAAGTGCCAGCTAAACCATTCAAATGCTAATTTGAATGGCAGAACCATTCAAATGGTTCTGCATTTTACTGTGAGAGGTGCTTGGCTGAATTTACAGCACATTTCCCTATCACGAGACTGTCTGTGAGATCTTTGGGTGATGAAAAGCTTTGAACCTTAAAAAGTTCACAGGACTTATTTGAAGAAAACTTAGCATCAAGCTTCTTTGTTTGCTATTAGAGTGGAATTTTTAAAAATTGCCAGGTTTTCTCTGTGAAACATGACCCAACCAACACTTCCTAATCCTTGGCTTCATGGAGTTTATAGGACTCTCACCCCTCTTTTTAACAATTGAGAACCTTTCCATTTGTGGAGCATAAGCCCAAGCTCAGTAGAGAAAAGGTGTCTTCATACTATGGTATTTCCTAAGTACCCAAATATTATATTTATAAGAACTCAGCAAGGTCTTTCCAGGCTTTCCAAAACTTTTCCAGGCTGAGTGTTGCTCAGTACCTGATGGTTTCAGTCCAGCTCTGCTGTAGGTCTCAACCCCTGCAGCTCTGCTGATTTGAACAGAGCTTCACCAAATTACGTGACCCAAAGACCTCTTATTTAAACAATGCTTGGGAACAATACAATCACACAGTAGAAAAGATGCATTTGCCCACCAGTATTCATTTCCGTTCTTCAGGGTCAAAATGTTAAATATTACCTCAACTTAGACTGCCAGGTATTGCACTTTCCGTAGTGTATATTATATGACTGTACTTTTTGGTCAGAGGATGTGACACTTTTGTTTTCAGGAATTCTTTCAAACTGGACTTCATTCTCACAACAAAAATGAAAGTTTTGGTGTATCTATTAAAGCTCATTGTAGATGACTTCTGTTAAGAGTTCAGTTAAACAAAAGCACTACTACCATCTCCCTCTACTAGTTTTGACCAACAGCTTTCTAGCTTAGACTTATTCCTAAATTTTTCCTTCCTTCTTCTCTTTCTTCTCTTCTAGTGGACCATCTCTACAGTGTTTTTATCTCTGTTCATATAAATTCCATTTCTGCTTTTGTCCTCCCCTTTTGTCTTCCTTCACTGTCTTCTTAGTAAATAACCCTCTTGAGACAGTAATATTGCTCTGTATAATTTACCTGCACTTCCTACTGGTTTCTTAACATTCATACTTCATATTTATGCCCACAGCCATCATGTCACTGGGTTGAAACGTCTCTTCATTTATCTGTTTTTTTCCAGAGAAATAGTAGATTAAAAAAAAATAATGTTTCCTTCAAAAAATAATCTTACAACATTCAAGTATGTGTTTGATGCCTTTCCAGAATACATACGTGGTTCTCCAGCACAGAAAAGAATTGAATAGTAATGGTTTTCTATTTAAAGAATTATCAACAGTACTATCAGTAATAGTGTCTTGATAAAGAAAATAACAATAAGTAATTCAATATGGAGAAAAAGTTTGTTGACTGAAAAACAAAGAAAAACATCATATCTTTACCTGATCCTATAAAATCATTAGCAATAAAAGGACAGCAAGGAGAGAAAAATCAAGTGCTGAATCATGAAAAGAGTCAGCAGATCAAGGTCTTTCTTCTCAAAAATCTTTAACAGGGAAAAGAAGAAACAGTGGATATTATTTCCAATTATTTCTCAAATAGGAACAGAGAAAGGAAAATAAAAAATACACACACACACACACAAAAATAAAAAAAAATCCCTGACTTGGTGCTACTGGAGTTTGTAGCTGGAAGGAAAGTCCTTGCTTATATTGAAGTAAAGTTCTGAAAATAAGCAAAGAACAGATTTATTGATTTTTGGTGAAGTCTGGGTGTAAAAAAGAGAAAGAATAAAGAAGTGCTCTTTGCCCGCTATGTCCAAATGACATCCCCAGTGGCCTTCTTAATGGTGGGGGAGGGGAGGGGGCAGGTGCCTACCCCGGCACATGGACACAACTGCCCTTAGGCTAGGGCTAATGGTATTGGCTGAGCCTGCTGTAAGCCTCTCTTTTCTAATAGCCAACTTTCTCTGTGCGAGAAGACAGACAGATATTGATTGGTCCAAATGCCCTTGAGTTGACAACATCTGAAATGAAAATCCACAAGGCTAGCACAAACTTTCTGCAAGTTCAATTTCTGGAATCTGATTATGAGGCTGGACTGCAAAACCGTTCAGACATGTAAAAGGTCTCCTTTTGTCGCTGGCTTTATACGTGTAATTATAGGGAGGTAAGTGACTTCGCCAGATTTGCCAGACAAATGTCAATTTTAAGAGGCGATTTAAGAGTAACAGCATTTTGATTAGAAGGAGAAAAGAAACCATCTCCATCATGAAGTTTAATGACAAAGAATGTAATACTCAAAGATACAGGTCACATTTCTATGCTCCAAGAAATAATTAGATATAAACAAATAAAATATGCTTTCTCTATTCATCTGTTGCTATAAGGGATGCTTACAAAAGTTGCTCATTGATGGTAGAGAAAACTATGTGAATTTGAGAGAATTTACTTTTCAAGGAAGTTAGTTCATCCACACAAAGTCTGAGGTTCGGCCTAACATTGACTACAAGTGAGTTTAGTTTTATTTTCTAACCGCTTTTTTGTCCAGAATCAACACACTGGAGTTACACTTTACAAATGCTAAGGATAGGGAATGGAGAATGCTGGAGGAGTTTATTTGTATCTTATTAAACATTCCTTTTTATTCCGCAAATTCCTCCTCAATCAATACATTGACTACTGTATAAACCTTAAATAAAGCATTATTAAACTGGAAGCAGTGTTCATGTCTTAGTGAGTTATTTAGAAGCACAAAAGGTACACTCTTAAGAATCAGTCTTATGCCAGGTAAAGTACAGCTGGAATACACATTAAATTTATTCAGTCATTGATTTGTAATGTTGATCCTCCATGGCTTCATGTTTCTTTTCTCATTAATCTTAGTTAACCCTCTCAAAACAATGCCAACATCATCGTTTGATGTATTGAAGATCCAACACGCAGAGTGATGCTGCTTTCAAGGCTGTGATTCCTGCCATCAGTAGGGCTAAAGTCACAGAACCAGAGAATCCTTTTGCTTGTTTTTGTGTTAAAACCCAAAAAGATAGTTTCCTTTCAGATGGAGAAACAAATAAAGAATTTGTCCAGAGACAGAACATCTGAATGATCTGGCTGCAGAGTGCTAATAGATCTACCTACTGAGTTCTCTTATGGTGCAAGGATAAAACTGCTGTAGTGTTTTCACCAACATCCATCTCCAGAAGAAAACCAACATAGGGGAAGACAGAAAGCTGCAAAGAGATCCTAATTTCAAAATTAAGATGTCTGCCATTAAACTGCCTCCAACTGTTTGATTAGAGATTATTCTTATTAAAATATTTACATCTTCTACCTGCAGCTCCTTCCTCTTCACAATATATCACCACTTTTGTAGAGAAACTGGTCAAAGAGCAAGAGGAGAGGTCATTTTTGGAGGAGCCAAAAGCAAATATGCACAAGTGTGCAGAGACCTGGAAGCCTCAGGCATGCAACTGCTATGCAGGAGGTGACACTCGTCATTAAAACCCTGTCCTTTCCCGGGTGGACTGAACCAGCCTTAACCTGTCACTCCTGTGGACTTCACATTGGACAAGCAGAAACTGAACTGCTGTGATTACTAGACACTCCTGGAAATCTTATCTGGGCTCTCCTTGTCAAGTACAGGTAACAATATATTTGTCACCATATGTCATGACACATGACAAGTAGCTGTTCAGACTAAATGGCCTACCTCTATCATATCTCTTCCTGCAAAACCATAGCTAGGTTCACAGTCGCTTCTGAGGATGCAAATGCTTTTATTACACATCAGCTCTATGGGCTTGATCTATTTTAGAAACCATCTTTCTTTAAAATCTGTCTTTTAATTATCAGGTTCAAACTTCCCTATCTGACTTTTTAGCAAACTTTGAATCCCAACAACACATTATCAATATAAGACAAAACTGAAAGAATTTCTCAAGTTTCCATTTTGCTGGTAATTATTTACAGACAGAATGAGAGCAAGACACAGATGAAGAATGTGTGTCCGCTTTCATATCCATGGAAGTTGCACTCAGCACCAAGGGGGAAATGTTTTAGCCAAGGATAAACTATGAAGTAAACATTAGAAGCAAACGTGAGTCTTGTTTCGGTAAATCCATCCCTTGAAACTGTTTCTTCCTTCAGTACCAAATAGTCTTTCTAATCTTTTGTCTTTTCAAATAGCTGTGATAATATTAAAACCATGCTTCATGGCAAATAGCATTTCTGGGATTTTCCTAAGAGATGTGGCTTTGGATAAGAAAGTGCAATTGAGTTAAAGCAGTAGGAGAGCCTGGAGTCAGTGGGGTTTGTTGTGATCAGTTGACCACTTCCCAGTAGGCGTCTCTGCAGTCGCTCAGAATTACTAAGAACCGTTTCAAGGAATATAGGTAATTCAGTCTACCAAATAAATAAATAAATAAATAAAACAGACAAGAACAACAACAAAAATAATAACAAACCCAGCTTAAAATACTTTTTAAAAAATCCTACTGGCATCTGAAAAGTAAAAATCTGTTGAGCTTGCTTTTAATCCTGGTGTACTTAACTAAGTAAAAATCAGATGGACAAAATTTCCTTATGTGCACATGGATTACAAAACAGGTATTTCTGTGACCACTGAAATTTTTAAGATGGAGAAATGACAACTATAATAAAATAATAATATTAATAATAATAAAAAAAAAACACAGACCACTTCTTTCGTGCAAGTATGTCACATCACTTTAGAGATTAAATAAGAATGCACTATTTGACACAAAAATTTGGAGTAGACATTAAAGCTGAAGAAATTCCTTGCTGTCAGAAAAAAAAGCATGTCATGTTTGCCCTGCCCTAAGCATGGCTCTCTGTGGCCTGGCTCTGATTTTTGCTGGAGTGCCTAGAAAAACTTTCTAATCCCAGTCATATTTTCTCCTAATTTTTCATGTTGAATTGAATTGAAGCTGGCTGATAATAGCCAGGACAAACAGCTGAGGAGCTCTCAGGTACAGCTCACACAATTTTCAGCCTCTTGTCTTTTCACTTAAGAGTCCCTGATCTAACATCAACAAGAAAAAGAAAAAAAAAAAAAGGAAAAAAAAAAAAATTCTAAGCAGGACTTCCATAGCCTCTATTGACACATAAATGCATGTATATATACATCCATACAGATGTCACACACTTCCCTAAAATACTGGTGCATGCAAAATTGAATGAGCACTATCTGCTCTTATTTTACCATTATTGCACTTCTAAGACAATACCCTGCTACCTCTATAAAGAATGATAGGGCAGGCAGGCTGGAGTAGCTGCAGGGGATCCTATGCCTGTTGACTGCCAAAGCTGCTTACTACTTAACAACTGATCAACTGGCCCCCAAGGCAACAGCTTAACAAGCCCCAGTAGAAGTGGACTCGAGATTTCTTCCTCAGCAAAGAAAATGAAACCATTTACCAGGTATGACCAATATCTAGGAATCAAGGGTAGCCACACCAACAACACTTCAGCTCCTGAGCTCTTTAGAAACAGCAAGGTATTTCTAGCCTGAATTCCTAAAGCCGAGCGCAGCTTACTGGCATTGCAGCAAGCGGGGGGAGCGTGGTCGGGGGCTGCCTCCCCCGCGGGCACAGGGGCAGAGGGGGGCTGCTTGGTGGGAGCACCGCCGTGCCCATGTGTTGGGTGTCAGGAGGAGAGAAAGGAGAGGGATTCAGCACCGAAATGCAGCAATTCCTCTGGGGTGAGATGTGGCAGCTGTTTACCAGCACAAAGCAATTCTGTACAGCCGTTTCGGAGAGGAAATGAAGAATACTGTACTTGGCCAAAACTACAGGGGGGATTTTAGGAAGGCAGAATTTAATTACCCAAGTTGGAATTTGGCCAGGACACCAGGGCTCACACCTCTGCTCTTGCAAAAAGTGCCAAGGGGTCTTTAATAGTAACAAACAGTCAAGATTTGGGGTTAGTGTTTCACCTGAACGACAGTGCCTTCAATAACATTTTGCTCCTTGACAGAGTGCTAACAAAACTTTATTCAAAAGCCCTTGGTTTTGCAGTCCTGCAGTAGTGTTACCATGAAGAACGACTTTTCTTATGAAGTTTCTGTTTATCTCAGGACCTTCTAGTGAAAGGTGCCTTGTAACACTTCTTCAGGTCCACTGCAGGAAATGAAAGCAGTCTTTCCCATTTTCAGGTGGGGTAGACTATAGAGACTGGCACCTAATATATCCAGATTAGCTGCATCAGCCCCGTAATCAACCAATAACCTGACACATTTCCCAAAGCATCTATACCCCTGTTCTTCCATCCCTCAAGTCAGCAATATTCTCTGTAGGAGACTTTTTTAAGCAATTTTTCAAAAGGAAACTTGAAGCTGGAGGGAGGGTTGGTATTTCTCAGTTTGTTTCTTTGACTTGCTTTTTTATAGTTTTAATCCTGCAACCATCAGGAGAGGTGTGAAGAAAACCTGCAAGGACAAACTTTATTTGAAAATTGGAATGACCTGTTGACAACTCACCTTCCTGCACACAGATTTACTAGCACATGTTACTCAGTGTATTTAGTAGGGCGTTATTTGCAGGACCAGGCAAGTGTCCCCCACTTCAAATTTTTTCTCAGTTTTCACTTCTGCCATTTCTTATTTAACCATAGTCTCCAAATTAAACCTTCAGCTTTTAAAATATTGTTTGATTCATGCCTCCTGCTCTTCATTTCTAGGTCATTATTATTCTCTCTTTATGAAATGTACTGAAGAACTTGACAATTATGAGTCTGCACACTGCTGATACATCTCTGTATTACGTTAACCAGTGTCACATCATTTCTTTCTACTTGTAACAGACTGCTTTAATCATAGAATCATAGAATCATAGAATCATAGAATATCCTGAGTTGGAAGGGACCCTTAAGGATCATCAAGTCCAACTCTTGACACCGCACAGGTCTACCCAAAAGTTCAGACCATGTGCCTAAGTGCACAGTCCAATCTCTTCTTAAATTCAGACAGGCTCGGTGCAGTGACCACTTCCCTGGGGAGCCTGTTCCAGTGTGCAACCACCCTCTCTGTGAAGAACCCCCTCCTGATGTCAAGCCTAAACTAAGATGTCAATCTTAAACTAAGATTGAAGCAAGAGTTGTTTTTCATTCTGTGCCACTGCAGTGCCTTCTATAGAAGGACTCATAAACTTTTCTGTGATAATCAAATTACTGCTATTAACAATAATAACACACAAGATATTGACTCTGGAACCTCACTAAGTTTCCAGAGACTCTTTCACTAACAAAAGCTTCTTAGAAAAAATGAAGTTTTAAAAATTCTGACTAAATTCTGACAAAAATACATGTGACAATTTCTAAGAAGGTCAGAGTCCCCGTGAAGGAGAAACCATGCAACAATGAGGTCTTAAGCTTTTGGGGGAGCTGTGCCAGGTTTCAGAGGCAGATTTTTGGAGTTTACCAGCAAGCTCCAGCTTTTCTCAGGTATGCTCAAACTTATGCATTTCAATCAAGTTTGCAAATAGTAATCCTTATAACATTATAACACTCTCAATCTGTAGGGAGATATAAGAAGGATCTTTAGGATGCTTCTCAATGGGTTCCAATAAGTAGAAATTGAGCATAAAAGCAATAAACTGGTTTTACATCATACTCAATATCACATTCAACACATGGGAAATGGATGACATGCTATGTACACATGATCTCAGTGGAAAATTAAAAGGGGGGGGGTGGCAAAAAATGTTCAAATTTACTCAACAAAAGTATAAATAAAAGCTTTAACTCAAAATTCTAAGCATGACTGCTCCTGAGATGCAGCAACAGTATGTGAAATGTGAGCTCCATGTCTGCCAGCACCAAGAGGATTTCAATATCACAAGTCTTAATGATTTCTATTGCCTCATTGTAGAATTCTCTGAAAGAAAACACGGGACTGGATCAATGTAGTCATTGACTGACTCAGTGTATGGATAACTGATGCACATTAATACAGTCTGCATTCAACTGGAGTGTTCCTCAGAATTACAACTAAAGGTATAACAATGCAACCTCAACCTGAGTAATAGTTGAATTGACTTTTCCAGTTCTGTTTTCAAGTAGACGCTGCTAGCTCCATTGCAAGGTAGTGTTGCAAGCCCCCAAGCATCCTCTCCATAAAAAGTGAAGTATCTTTGGATGAAATTACCCTCTGATACAAACCTTCATAGAATAATACATCATCACCGTTTAAAAGTACTTTGCACTTCTAAAGCATCTCTGTAGAGTATACTGATCTATAGGTGCTTTATATATACTTTTAAACCTCACAGGAGATGGTGTGAGATAAGAATCAATATTCTCAGTTTATAGACGAGCAACCAGATTAAACAACATACCAAAGGCTACAGATTTTTGCACCATGTGCTCTTAAACTGGAATCCTTTTCTGTTGCTGGAATTCATACACAATTGTCTCCTAAGCTACAATATTTATCCTTGTCTCAACTACCAAGAACTTGCCTTTAGCATGTAACTATTCTCCAACTTTCCAACTTGCTTTTTTTTCATTTGTTTGTTTTACTGACCCTCTGCATCACCTCTATAACATGGAAACCCAGACAAACCATCAAGTCCTGCTTTCTGACATAGCAGAGCAAGGGGATTAGAGAATAACAGTTCAGCCTGTAAAAGTAAATTACATATACTGTACATGCCATACTGCATTTTATGTGCTGCAGAAGAGATCTTGTCTGTGCAGCTGAGGGCTGAACAGGGTCCTGGGTGTTACACTGTTTATTTCAATGGAAAAGTGACCAGAAGTAGGAAATCCCTATGACCAATAAAATTAACACTGCAGTTCACTAGTACCCAGAGGCCAATGGCAAGCCATACACTTTGAATTTTTGGGCCATGGATACCTAGCAACAAATAATTCATCATTCCAAGATAACTATCCAAAGTAAACAAATACAAAGTCTCAAACACAGTTTTTAAAAGAAATAAAACCTTAAATATCTTCTTCCCAAGTGTTCATCTTAGAGTTAGATTAGTTCAGTGTTTGGTCCACTTTTTTGGCACAGAAAAACAAGCAAAAGCTACTTCTGTGTTGGGAATATTTGTAAAGATAAATAAGGGGAAATGTACAGAGAAAGTTTAACCTTTGAGAAAGTTTAACATCCAGAATTTTAGAAAATGAGATTCCAGATTCTGCTTTAGTGTGGTTAAGTTGCACCTTTGGATGTTATTTTGATTTGTTTCAGCAGCAAAACTTCCTTTCTAATGAATGAAGAGAGTAAACTGGTAGCATGGTGTGAAACACAATTATCCACAGTACAGCTGCTAACAAAGTCACTGCTATAGAGTTTCTTGGTATATGTCTTCTATATTGATTGATGATGTCATTTAACAAATAATTAATAGGTAAATATATCAAAATAATGTCAAGATTTGAATATGAAAAATGTGCTTTTTTTTGCTTGCTTTTCCTTTATCGAAACTGATTATTCTAATTTCACTGTTAGAAAATAGATCAATCATGAGAGTCATTTTTGCAGCTTAGGTTATTCAGTATGGACTAGTCCTCAGTTTAAAGCAGAGAGATCATTGTTTTTTGGTTCCATGCCACATGAAGTCTAACAAATTTAGTAAAGAATATAAGGCATAACTGTGACTTCTGTGAAATAAATACAAACTTTCTCCAACTTTCTCCAAAGAGTCACCATGACTCTTTGGGGTAACACATACGTAGGTACCCCTTAGCCAGAGATTTATCCAGTATAGGTATACTCATGGTATAAACTTCAGTTCCATTGTTCCTTCTAAATAATGATGATAAATAATTTATTGTGATATCAGATCTCAGCTATGAAAGCTTTTATTTAAAAAATAAAAATATCTTCTCATGCTTCTTCATTTTTGACTTGGTATAATTTCAGAAGTTCTCAGTAACCATTTTCCAGTTATTAGCAGCTCTCAAACAGGACAAAAGGTTGTCACACACAACAATTGCTGTAAGTACAAGGCTAAGTTAGTTAAAATTATACTGTTAAAATTCAATATCTAAGTATTTATACATATATCTGTGTTTTTGCTTCCATGTCTTCCTTCACAGAAAAAAAAATCCAAAATACCTGTTAGGTTGCCTAGACAGATGTTAGATATGTTGAAACATTTTTGAAGATTTAAATTATAGCCACCAAAATAAAGTTCATGAATATTTTCATGTCTAGGTGTATCTACAATTTTTCTTTTCCACTGAAAGAATTTCGCTTAACATCATGGGTCAATCAAGTGTTTTAGTCTCAGGAGAAAGTGGAAGAAATCACTTGAAAATGGCTGGAAAAAATCTTAGTTCCAGAAGGAGTTTTGAAAAGGTGGATTCAAGGTCAGCAAAGTGCTAAATGCTGTTCCCGACTCTTGCCAATCCCTTGGTGCTCCCGTTCATACAGCAAGTTGATTAGAACAAGCAGAGCTGACTGCCTTAAAGATGCCTTGTAGCTGGCCACACTGTATCTGTTAGACTTGTAAAAATAAGGTATGTTTTATGGAAAATGAAGGCATATGTCCTTATACATCTTAGAAAAGGAACACATGCTCTGAGTCTTAAAAGGTATAAATGTATAAGCTGTGATTTTAGTCATAAAGATACATAAATACATTTTATGAAATCTCTCTCAATTTGCCTGGAAGATCTGAAGAATGGTGCAACTTATATGTCTAATCAAAGTGGCCTTTTCTTGACAAAACTATTTTTCCAAACAGAATTTAACGATAGAGCAAAAGCAGCTTTGAGTTTAGTTAATCCTGTTCTGTTAAGCATGTATACATAAAGCACAATGATCAAAGTAATGAATGTCATAGTATTTTGGAGGTTACTGTCTTATCTAGAGAGCAAATACCGCTATTGACTTGAATCCCAATAAACTGACATTATTATGTGCCAACCAGTCATTTTTATATTAAGAATAAGCTAGTACATGTAGAATTGATTATAAAAGCTAAATGCTCTTGGGATCCCCTACACTGAAAATAAGCTCAACAAGCTCACAGAAAAGCTAAACAAACTGTACAAGCTTGTGAAGCTTTGTTTAGGCTGGAGATATTGGAGGAAAAAAAATAAAAAATAAAATAAAAAATAAAGAGAAAAGATTTTAAGGTTTGGAAGTAGGTCTTCAAAAAGATCGTCTCAATAACTACTGGATTCTTTAGCTAGAAGGAGGTTAATTTTCTTTTTTTTTTTTTCTTCCCAGTGTTTTCATTAATTCAATACATCCCAAACCAGTTCAGAACATAGACTTCAATAGATGACCTAGCAATTAACTGAACATATTAGGTTTCTGACTTTACACAAACTTACCTTCTTGTTTAACTTCAAGTACACAATTTTTTTGCATCTGTAGATTATCAAAGGTAAAATAATGTACACAAGATTACATTATATGAAAAGTGAAAATTTTAAATTCTTATAACAGTTATATTTTGGGAGAAATTAGTACTTTTTTTAAACATGCATTCATGTACTCACTTTCTAGGGAAAATATATATATATAATTTGAGAATTTCTGCCACCAATCATTTCAGAATTATTTTTTGTAAAGTTTCAAAATTTATTAAGAAAATCTAATACAATATAATCAGCTTTTTACCAAAATTTCACCTGTACACAGCAATTTATGATTTAAACAACTGGAATCACTGAGATTTACCACATGAAAAATACGGTGTTCTATATCAAAAGAATAAATTAACACTACTGTAATTTATAACTACCATTTTGAATTTCATAGAGGTAATTCAGTAAAATTATTTACCTAACTTCATTAACACAAATGTCTGACATACAACAAAGTCAAACCTCAATTTCAAGCCAAAGTTTTTATGTGATTGATAAACCATAAAAATAATACAACAGCACTATTATCACATTGCATTAAAATTAAAACAGGATGCAGACTATAATCCAAGGTGGTTTTAGCTAGTTTTTATGTTTTTTTCAGAATTTCACAAAGAACCTTATTTCATCTCTAACAACAAAACAAACAAACAAAAAAAACCTGTTTTGATACCTACCCCTTTTGCAGTATTAAAAATCACTTCAACATGACTTCAAAAGTTTGGGGAGTAATTCCATACCTTTTGTACCTGTGCAAAACTTATCTTTCCATGCTTTCCTTAGAGCTTCTATATTTCTACCAATTTTCTATCTAATAGGATTTCAATGGCTACAAAGTTACTGTAAGATTTTCATTTTTTTATGTATTTGTTCTGAAAATAGAAGTCTAATGCATGAATTCCTTGGTGGAATTCCGTGACTGCTTATGCAGAAGGCCAGACTGGATGGCCATAATAGTCCCTGTAGGTCTTAACATCTATGAATCAATTAATATATGAATATGATATAATTTAGAGTGTTGTTTTCATGGATTCACTTGAGATTAAATACAAATGGTTAAGCCTTAATTATTTTAACATCTGATATTTGTCAAGCAAATTGCTTCAAAATCAAACCATGACTTTCCATCCTGGTGAAAACATTTAATTACACTAACTACTAGTAAAATTAGTTCAGTCTGGTCTCAAATGCTTTTGGTTAGTGTTAAATACTGACATGCCTATTTATCATCCCTCTGGGTTCTGATGCTCAGTAATGTTTCCCAGTTCCGTCAAGAAAAATGTTGACACACTCACCTGCAGCAGAAGCAACACAACAACATACTTGTGCCTTGTTCAAGCATTTCCAAAGCGCTGAAGTGTAATAAATATGATTATTATGAATACAAGGACATTTCAGAAGAGCTAAAAACATGATTTTTTTTGTATAAGCTTAAGAACTTTTTTAAAAACCCTCCAAACAATAACTCTAAGTCAGTAAAAGAATTGTCAGCAACAATTCAATTCACATAAAAGGAAGCAATGCTTTTGACACACAACCAATGGAAGGTATTATGATTATTAGTAAATCACCCTTCTGCTGAGGACCTGACAGTTTTTTGATAACATAACTCACATGGAGAAGGTGGTAGGACCAAGAGAACTATATTTCCATGAACTCTTCAATCTATTTTCCTTGTAGCAGCTGAAAATTTCTCCAGGAAAATTCTTCCATGTTGCAAAGATTTTTTTGGAAATGGGCTGACAGTGAGCCAAGCCAAGAAATAGCAGAATTCTGCAGGGAAACAGAGTGTTGTTTAAAAATGAGACATTTACTTACATCGGTGTTATGTTATTTATGGTTATTAATATGAGAGTGACCACAATAAACTGAGGTAGCGTTATATTGTTTTCATTTGTTTGTACTCTACATTTTCTTCATGACAGTGAAAAAGGTTCTCTGGAATTATTCTAGCACTGCATAACTGGGAATAGCACAGTGAAATATAGCAGAAAAAATAACTTTCAGCCAAATAATGTGTTACTTAACACTGTGACAAAAACTGGCTTTTATTACAAGAAGTCCGCATATTTAAGTATCACATGTTCTGAATGCATAACTCATTCTTACATTCTGAGTTTCACTCATGCGGGAAGGCAGCCTGCTAAAACCCTGTTTTAAATGCACATTGTGATAAAAAATAGTGTCATTGCTTTAACATGAAGATTTCTACAGGCTCAGGTCCTGCTCAAAAGCCATCACTGCCTGAGTAGCTGGTTTCAGGTCTGGACAAATATTTCTGTACCGGTAAAGAATCAAATATAACCTATAAAACCACCTCAGATGAAAAATATATATAGAGAGAATTAAACTAATTTATACCTATGTAGAATTGAGAAACATTAAATATGAGCATTTTAAGAGTACAAAAAAAAAAAAAAAAAAAAAAAAGTACATTATGTTTGTCCAAAAAAAAACAAAAAAACAAAAAACAAAAACAAAAACAAACAAACAAACAAACAAACAAACAAAAACAGAAAGAAATAGTTTAGGATTTTGTAGATCTGTTAAAATGTATAAGGGTAGAGCTCAGGCTGCAAATATAACCTTACTTTGAGAACTTTTCCCTGATAGGATCTCAGCAGAACCTGCTCCTAATAGTGTATGTTTTTCTGTGTTGTTTGTTTTTTTTATTTGGTTTGGGTTGGGTTGGTTTTTTTGTTTGTTTGTTTGCTGTTTTTTGTTTGTTTGCTTGTTTGTTTGTTTTTTCCTAGGACAAGACACACACACTGGTAGAAAGGTGTAGTCAAACACAAAATGCTCTTCAGGCTGGTAGTTCTGATCTCCTTTAATCTCCTTCTCTTGATTAACAGTAAGGGCTTCTGTGAAGGACAATTGACTTGGGTGCAATAGGTCATTTTCCGGTCTCAACCTTGACAGTGTAATCAGATACATGGCATGCTTAATAGAGGTCAGTTAATGCAAAGATTAAAATTAACTGGAAGTCAATAAGGGAATAATAAAGGAAAATGATCATCCTGTTGCTCCTACTTTGAAAGAGTAAACCTTACATTGCAGGCCAGTAGTAAAAAACATTTAGTCACAACTGATCCAATAGGCCTTCATAAGCCCTCCAGCAAACAATTTAATGATTTCAGGTACCCTTTAAACTAAGTGGCCAATCACTGTTAAATCCTTTGGTATTCATTGTAATAACATTGATCATGATGAACTCTTTTGGTATTAATGTGGATGTAATATATACCTTTTTAATTATAGAACAAGAAAATCCAATTACCCCTTTGCCTCATCAAAGTTCTTTGCTAGCTGTGACTATTTAAACATACATTATGAAACATTCAAACTGAAAGAGATTTTTGTGCAAAGCAAGGGCCAGATCCTGCTGGATGCTGACCCCTCTCATCTCACAGGCATTTCGGGAGAAAGCAAGTGTGCCAAGCACCTCTGAGCAGGCATATGGTCCTTTGCAGAATCAGGCCTCAGTAGCACATGGAAGGATACAGAATGTAATGAGAGGCTTTAGGAAGACCCTGATTAAAAGGGCAGAAAGCATTTGTTTATGTAATGGAGTGGAAGCTGTTCTGAATACTTAACACGGTTGGTTGGGACACGATTTATTCTGCAGAAAAGGAGAAAAAAAAAATGATGAGCTGAGCAAACTGATTTTGTTTTATTCCATGTGCCACAGGCTGAATGCTCCAAGTTTTTGACCTGGCTGCAGGAGATGAGTTATATTCCAGCCCAGGTCTCCCAGCCAAGCACCCAACCTCTGATGGCTCTCGCCTACCGCACTGCCAAGCAGCCCATGGGAACAGATCGGTCTTGCTGGCCTTTCCTGAGATCTGCTCAAGCCACTTACCACACCATGTGGGCACGGATTGTTTACACGAGTAAGACCACTACGGTTTCCCCCCAAATCAATAATGAGAAAGAATTATCTAGTGGAAAAAAAATACATATTCTTCCCAAGAGATTAAAGGCTTTTTTCTTATTCAGTTCCTACTTCGGGAAAACTCTGACAAGCTGAGCACAGAGTTAGAGATTTAACTGTCGGGAGGTAAGAGCAAAAGAAAAATAAAGATCTGGAATTAAGCTCTTCTTTTTTGAGTTGATCCTCTGATGTAAATAAAGCTAGCTTCAGAAATATATAATTACACTGTGAATCACACAGGTTCCCTTACACAGTGGGAATCGACCTTTTTGAAGGATGAGCTTGTGTCCAATGATTGATCTTCATTGGTTAATGAAAAACATGGGGGCTTGTTCAAATATATTTAGAGTTGTTTCTTCCTAGTAACTGCCCAATCAAAACTCAACTCAGAGGTTTTATATTTTGCTTGTTTTTTTTTGTTTGTTTGTTTGTTTTCTGACCGTCCCATCATTTCAGTCCCTCCGAAGCAATATTTATTTGTCAGAACAGGTCCAGCAGAACTTCTTATTTCATAATGTCACCATGAAATATTGCAGAAATTTGCTGCTAAAATTAAGCTGTTTTGTATTTTCTTATTTCAGTTCAAAACTACCACAGAATCACACAAACAAGAAAATTGCTTGATGACACCAGTATATTAATCCAGGCACGGTTGCTCGGAATGGCAAGTTGCAGTGTAAAGCACCTAGCTTGGTAGGTATGCCATTGGACTTGGGATCGAGTGAGTGATGTACTACAGTGTATAAATACACCTAAATATATAATATATACTTAAATATACCCAAACTATATGTGCTTTAATGGGAAAATGACATTGTAATCATGACAGACTGGAATTCAAAAGTTATCACTGAAGGTTTGTGAGCTAATTGCCTGATTTCTATAGCTCCATTGCAACTAGAACCCATTAATCTCAGAAGTAGGATTCAGAAGGAACAATACCAAATTTTCACAATGCTTTAATGCTATGTGAGGCAGTTAAGGATTAATAAAGATATTTTAAATGTAGAAAATCTTGTTCTTTCTTTAGAAATTACATTCTGAAAATCTTTCCTAAACATTATTTGAATAAAGCCTCATTACTCACAGTCCAGAGAAGTTCATTAGGAGAAGATCACTTTGGAAAGCATTCAACTAACTAGCCTTTCTTCTCAGCAGTGAATTACATTAGCTACTTCCTAGTTATTTAAATCTTGAAATAAAAGATGTAAACGCTACAGTGACATCTTAAGATCATTGGTAAGGCAGGTCTTGCATGCACAAAAATGCCCAGCTGGTCTGGAGATAAAACAGATTGATAATTAGTTGCAAAATGTAACATTTCATCAGGAATATTTTGAATAATCCAATTTATCTTTGTCAGATATGCGGCACATATTTTTTTTCCTTCGGAGGCTCTTTGTTCTTTAACATAATATTATAATTTCAGCCTCCTAATTAAAGCGCCAGTCGGTCGGACCTGCCTTGATGTCACGCGGCGGACCGGGGGCTGGCGGCACGGCGCGCAGATAAGGTGCGTGCCCCGAGCCGCACGCTGCCACGGCGCCTGCTGCCTCCCACCACCCTACGGAGGCTGCAGCCAGTTTGATACGGGGAGATCAAAGCCGGCCGGTTTGAAGGGAGGAGGCCTGGCTCTGCTGGCTGGGCCGCGCGATCGGGGCGGGCGTACAGCAGCTGGGACCGCTGCTTCTTTGCGCTCTCAAAGCAGAAAGCAGCCCGACAGTGCGGGCTCCCACTGCCACGTGTTTTCTAATTAACTGATGAGATGGCGCCATCCCTCCTGGCTGCCCACGCCAGGCGTGGAGGTGTGTGTCCCCAGGGATGTCCCAGAACCGGTGGCTGTACCAGCATTTGGTGTCCCCATTGAACAGGAGAGCGCTGCCTGCCTTTGCCTGTGCCGTCTCAGCAGCCCCAGGTGAGATGCCCACCGCCCTTCAAGGCTCCAACCTTTAGCCCCAGAGCAGCAAAGGATGTTCCTTGAGCACACGTGGCTTTTTAGTGCACCCAGCCAGGAGGCCAGGTTTACCACAGATGTATCAAAGCCACAAAAAGGGCCTTGCAGAGGCTCTTGCAGAGCCACCGAGTGCCTGTCGGAAAGCCCTGTCCAGCTCATTCCATGTCCAGATCCACACGTGTCAGAGAACAGCTTGTAATGCCAGAAGGCATTTAGCAAAGCTATTTTCTCAGAAGTGATACAATACCCAAATATCTCAGCAGCCTAAACAAGGCTGAAAGGTTTCCTGTTGGCTCTTGTAACACACCTGTCAGCTCCTCCTCAGCCTTGCCATTCCAGCACTTACATTTATGCACCATCAGGGGCCAAACAAGATTTTGTGACCTGCAGCAAGAGCTCACACCCACCCATGCTGCTGGCTATTGCGTGTACAACACATGAAGTAAACTCTGTCTCACATACAAGAGTCTGACTTTTCAAATTTCTATTCATATTTATGAAAATAAAATTAATTTGGGACCTAGATTAAAGTTTCTCGCTTGTTCTTTCCCAAACTACCTTCAAGAGGAGATGGAAGTCATGTAGCCTTATCAGGCTGCACCTCTGATATGATAATGATATCTGTACTGCCCAGAAAGTAGGTCACAGTAATTCTTCATAACAGTTTTTGTAACCTACTCAGGGACTACAAGGCCAGCTATTTTAAAGATAATTCTGAATTCCTTTAATAAGATTTTATTGGATTCAGATAATTGATCCGATTATTGAAACCTGGGGAAAGTGCTATTGACCTGAATATATAAATCGGTAGTTCTGTTTCTTAAATGAATTTAGGTCATTACAAACTTACTATCTCTGCTTAGTATCGGGAAAGGCGCTCACTGCAGGCCTGACAGAGACACATCCAGTCCTCATACATGGTCCTGTGCATGTAACACCCAAACTGCTCCAGCAGCTCATCCCTCTGCATCTCAAGATGGATCAAGGATCTTGAAAGTTAAGTTGAGCTCATCACAATTTCTTTTATCTATAACAATAAGCATCATGGCTTTCGCTTTCTTTAATTTTTTTTATTTTTTTTTTTTTTGTAGGCAGCACCAGCGATGTCTGTACCTCTACAGCTGTTTGTTCTCTTGTTTCCAGTACTCCATTTAGATCTGACAACTCCGTGCTAGAAAACTCCAATGTCTTTTCCACCTTACTCTTCGCCTAGTTTCCCTACTCTTATCTATATTTTTCTCTGTAATTCTTAAAATCTTTTTGTCCTTTCCATGCTCACTCTGTTGTCATCCATCCTCTCAGGGAAGGAGGACCTGGGAGTCCCTTTCACTTGCACCTCCTCCTGGTGCATCTTGCTCGCTCCTTGCCCCATTACCTGCCCTGCTGCAGGGTGGTTGGGTGAATGCCTGGCCTCGACTGCTCCACAGCCACTCCCAACCCCCAGCCCAGTGGGGCCACATTGCACAGAATCTTTCTGTCCATGTGTCCTGCCCCACACTGGGGTCTGTCCTTGCTTTTCCCAGCCATGTGCACTTGCACACACACACTAAAGGCTTTATCTAGTTGTTGTGAAAGGAAAAAATCCCATTTCTTCACTTCTTGCAGTTTATCAAGTCTTGGTGTGGGGTGACCAGTTGCTCTGATTGCCTGGGCATGCCCCACTGGCTGGGCCATTGCTCACCCTATTTCTTTACTTTAATGCAATGCACTTGATTAGATCTCACACACCAGATACAGCAGTGATGGACATGATAGAAATACGCACAGAGACAGAAAGCTGGAGCATCCTCATTCCCACTGGTCATATATAATGTTACTGAAATTATTTGTACAGCCATGCCAGGGACGTGCTGCTATCATCCCGGATCAGTTCCTGATGACTGGCCTTCTGCAGAAGCGGTGGGTTGCATTCACGAGGAGTTGGGAAAAAAAAAAGAAAAAAAAAAAAAAAAAAAGCACAATTTCTTTTCAACAATACTCAATTGTATAGTTGTCAAAATATTTTTTTTCCTTGACCTTAATAACCACACTTTTAATTTGACTTTGCAGACTAATTTTTCCTTTCACCTGGATTTTGCTTTTTACATGTATCTTTTTCTCTCTTACAAACTCCATGCATCACTTGTGCTACTTCAAGTGTTTTTACAGCTCTTCTGTCCTGAAGCAAAAGACTTTCTCCAAATACTATATCAGCCCGTTAGCAACTCCAAGCCAGTGGCAGTTCTACCCATCTTTCTTTAACCCCTCTGAGTTATCTGAAAAGCTGAAACAATAGGAAAGCTTTGTCTATTTGGGTAAAGACACAAAAAGAGAAAGTATTAACTAGAGAGTTTAAAATAAAGACAACAAGCAAGTCTGGCATTGCATACCATTGCTCTTTAAAGCACTTTCTCAATGCTCTCCAGTGGTTGCCTCCATCCTTCATGTTCAGCTCTATTTTAAGACGCTTCTTGAAGACTACCTGGGATGAGTGGCCAAAGCCATCCTGACTTTGCAACCCTGAAAGCTCTCCAGAGCTTTACTCCAGCCCTCAGTAACCAACCTGTTCAGTTGTGCTTCTCTGTGATTTCTCCCGTGCGGCTGCATTTTATTTTGTTGTTGTGGAATTACATGCTCTAATTGCGTAAATAAACAGTCAGAAACCAGCCCAAACCCCTGGGCGTCCTGAGGGCTTTCCCTTCCCTGCAGACTCACTGTCCATTTCCAGGTTCCCACTATCTTTGCTTTTCTCCTTTTTTCCTGCTTGTACTGCCTAGAGGGGAGAATTTGTCACTGAGCGCAAGCAACTCTCAAACTTCTGAGAAAATCGTAAACAGGCTGCAGTCCCCTATGAAAGTGAGGAAAACAAATTTGTGAAAGGAAAAATCAACCATCTTTAGCTTATTTAGCATTGAAAAGCTAATTGCATTCATCCTCAGAAGCATTCAAAACACCTCAAAGATTTGCAAAATACACAAACTCTTGAGCCAGCCTCTGGGACAGTCCCTCTCACCTGTGCTGGGGGTGGATGGAGACAGAGCAGCCCTACAGACTCCATCCCCCCAAAAGTCCCAGGCAGGTGTACAGGTCGCCACCCCAAACTTCAGGGTAGGAAGCAATGCCCCAGCACAGCCCAAGCAATGTTGTTGTCCTTCCCTGAGAAGCAGAGGCTGGGTTCCTCAACAATGTCACTAAAACTATTAGATTTATTTATATATATATATTTTTTTTGAATAAGACATTGTTCAGTCAGATGTAAGGAAAGTAACTTCATGAGTATTTTCCTAAAGCTCTTGGAAAAAAAAAATAAATGACTTTGATAGAGTCCTACAGCATTTATTAGGTGCAATTCCTGGAAACATCTAAATAAACATACAGTCAATTCCTACAGAAATTACTTAGGAAAAAAAAAATAAAATAGAATACAATAAAAAGAAGGAAGAAAAGAACAGAAATGATAATGTTACCTGGGATTTTTACAAAAATAAATAAATAAATACAAATTTCTACAGTAAGATAAAACCCTCGATTAAATTTTACAGTCTGGTATAAAAAGCACTACATAAAGGTTGTTATTTTCTATTAACTATTGGGTTTTTCTTTAGGGCTCTCGCTAGCTCAGCAGGGTTTTTCTCAGCCCTGATTTAAGACAGCCGGAGCTCAGACCAAACCAGTGAGGAGGATTTTCTTGAAAGTCGAGGGAACTGTCAGGTCAGAAGAAGAGCACGGGCACAGTACGGGCGATCATTTTCCCTTTCCCTATTCCCAGACGGACAGCACAAGGACACGCAGAAGCTGGCCCCAGCTGCAGCAGCTCCCGGAGGAAGATGCTGTTTGCCCAACATTAGGCAATGCAACTTAAAAAATGCAATAAAATACAATTAGCATCTCCTGTAAACACCAGCTTCCAACCAGGAGACTGTATGAGGAAAAAACATGCAAACAGGAAGCTAGATGAATAGAAAAGAGAGAAACTGCAGGGTGGTGAGAAAACGTGTGTGGTCCCCACCTCGGTGGTGCCCTTGCCCCCTTTGGGTTTGGGTTGTGGCCTGGGGCCCATCCCAAGCCTTCAAGCTCCTGAGTGTGACTTTTGGGGTAGTGTGAATTTACACAATTCCTGTTTCCTTTCCTTTTCCTTTGTAAAAAAAATAAATAAATGAATAAATAAATATATGTTGTACCTAAAAAATATTGAATGCTTTTAGCACAAGAAATAGTTTTTTGTCTGCTTTATCTGTATGTTATTTTGCTGTAGGCTTCTTAGATATCTACAAATCTCTAATTTCGAAACACAGGTTTTCCTTTCTTTTTGTTGATCCTTTTCAGTGAAATAATTGCAAGTACAGTTAAGTTTGTGTGTAATCAATATCCTCCTGCCAGGTTAAGGGGCTGTGATAACAAGAAGACAGTCCCTCTCCAAAACAAATCACTGACACTTACTATTAATCATTTCTGAAGGTGTTTTGTTTGTTTGTTTTTTCAAACCAAACATGAAGAAGTGTATTGTTTGTACGCACAATCATAAAGTGATCATTTGCGAGAGCTACAGATTATCTGTGTGTAGTATAATCTTTCATCGGAGGTTTGTGTTGGATGGGCCACAACATTTTATATAAACTGTAAATGGTACATAGCTCAGCAACATGCTGAGATGTATGGGTGAGCCTGCAGATTAACAAAGTAAATGTATGAATAGAGGAAAATACCACTTTTTTACCAAATAGAAGCCATCGTCTTTTCATAGGCTTTGTAAATATGTCATTTCCAATCTGAAAAACACATTTTCAGTAAATTCTCAGAGCACGAATATCAAGATGCCACTAGAAAATCTGTAACATTAGGATGTCTCAGCAGGCCTCTCTTTTTCTAAAAAAAAAATAAAATAAAATAATAAAAAAAAAATTCCTATTTTAATTCATCCATTTAGAAAAAAGGAAAGAATATAATTTATACCAAATGAAGGTGACATATACATTGTGATATGTCCTAAAATTCAATCATGAATTAACCATAAAGCAAAAGTAAGTTGAAGTCAGTGTGAAAAGGAAAAAGAAATAAAGCCACACCTAAATTGAAGAACTCTTTCTCTCTAGCAACTTCGTCAGCAGCTCTGACTGTCATCAGGGGATAAATCAATTTGCAGCAGCTGCGGACACCTATTTAAGTGTGAGTCCTGAATAGCTTAATTGGGGAAGTGTGTTAAAAGTTGAAGGCATGGAGTTGTATGTGGTTTGCAGTATCCTTGCAGGTGTGTGTGTGTGCAACGCACTTGGAAAATGTAGCTCTTTAGAAAATCTCTTGCTCACCATCTTGGCAGTCATGACATGCTTGTCTCTGCTCATCCATGAAATTCCCAGATATTGTTATCTGATTCATAGAACTTTATCAAATGAGAGGGCAAAATGATGGCATAGAGTGGGTTATGGAACTGATTTAAAAGTTAAATTTTAACTTTTAAGCAGAGGTGGGCCTTTGAGGACAGGAGATGAGAGTGCTGGTGGTACTGGGCAGGTCCAGCTCTGCCAACAGCCTCCAAAACCTTGGGAAAGGCTCAGGAGATCCTGCAAAGCCCCTGGGAAACACATCCTGGCAGCTAATGGAGAATATTATATATCCCATAGCTTTACCTCATCTAATGTAAATATTGCTATCCAAATCTCTAATTGCTCTTTTTTAAACCCGTGACTCTCCATACTTCTGGAAATCTTGTGGCAATGCATCCCACTTCCATGTCCTTTCATCAGCCTGAGACATACTCCCTGTCACCTCCTTTGGCCGTGCCTGTATTCTTACATCAGCAGAAAGGGAGAAAAAAGGGTATCCTGGATAATTTTCTGAGTACTACTCATTATTTGATACCTCTTTACCATTTTCATTCTTGTTAGCCACAAAATTCATCTTCCGATCTTGACAGCCTCTCATCATGCACAAACCTAGCCCTGTGTCTAATCATTTCCATCAACTGTCTGTGAACTTTTTATATTTCAGCTGTATCTTTTTTGAAATGGAAATGAATACAGTGTTCAAGGCAAAAGCACATCACCCCTTTATGTAACAGTATTCAAATATTTCAGCACTATTTTCCCTTCTGTATTTGCATACATCCTGTGCTGTGGTTTGCTTTGTATCAGCGGCGATGCACACAGAAATTGGTTTCGATGAAGGACACACAATGTGATGCCCACCACTTGATTTGGTGGGCAGAAGTCATCTGGTTCTTACTGTTGTCACCAAGAAGTGGGTCAATCTTTTTCTCCATACAGTACTTTTGCCCCTAGGAGGCTAAGTCTTCTTAAAAGAGTACTCTGGGCACTTATCAAGTGTCCTGAGAAGAGTTAAGTTGCTTTATGCATCATCAGCACTTACCTTGATGTCCTCAAGAGACCTGACCATGTTGGGGTCACAGGACAGAGCTGAACTGTTCCTCAAATGAAGAACTCAGACCTGCTCCTGACACTCCAGCATCCCAAGGACGGGGCTGTATTGGGCACAGCCAGAAGCTTTTTGCTCTGCTCCCTGCATCAGCCACACAGCATAATGGCCATGCTTGCTCCGTCTAAATCCATTTGCTTTTGGATGCTTAATAAAGCTACTTTTAAAGCTGCTTCTTTACTCATGAGTGGAAGTGACACAACAGCATTATTTTTCCAAATATTGGAACCTCAATAATATATCGCACTACTCTCTTAGCCACAAAGGTATTTTTTAACTAAAGCAGGGTGTTTTTTATGGGTCAGATGTTGTTGTCCTACTGTACCACAGCTTGTATCCTCCTGATACCACACATGTTTGTTCTCTACTTAATTTTTAATGTATGAATTTGTTTTTATATTAAAATTCAATAAAATTTTAATTATAAAACATAATATATCACACTGAAGTATATATATCTGCAGAGACACACATCTGTGGTTTTACAACAGATGTGTGTATCTCTGCAAATATTTAAGATGCAGATTTCACCATTAAAACAAGCACTTACCCAGTTTGATTACAGCTGAAAATTTCAGGTAGGCCCAGGTTGAATGCCCCTAAACCAGTCTCCGATCTCAGTGGAAGCTGAAAGGTGATAACTAGACACTGGGTGTCACAAGGGACCAGGAGGAAAAGGCAGAATTCGAGTCATGGGAAGCTGAAAGACATGCAGAAACGAACAAGTTTAACTAGTTTTTGCACCAATGTGTTTTTATAGATCTGAATGCTTTCTAATTAGTTTTGATTTTAGCCTTTCTAGGTAAGGACATCTTGCAGCCTGACTTTTCTGAATCTTTTATCCACCTAGCACTGAGTGGCAGAGGAGACATGGCTCTGTAGGTATCTCACGTGCTGTATGCACAGCATATTTTGTGTGAGGTTCTCTTTGCTGGGAATTTGTACACTCCACTTCCTTTTCATTTTGTAAACCAGGACTGATTCTACCCCTGCAGAAATGAATGGACATCCATATCTGCCACATCTCCATACGTCTCTTCCTGTGCCACAGATACAAGATCAGAGTCTAAGATACACTTCAGAAGGCGTGTGGGATGAGAGAGAAAGAATGAAGATAATAAAGAGTGATCAAAATTTAGGGCTGGGTTCCGTGCTTATTTAAAATAGTCCATAGTTGTTTGCAATGGTCATGTAGGTATAAATCAAAAGGATAAAAAAAGAAAAGTTATGGGAGGAGAATGGGGTCCTATGAAGAGTAGGAATGTAGAATTTTTCAGAGCAAAAAGCATCAAAATGTTTTTTTGCAGATTAAACCCCGGTGTTCCCAGTTTTACTGGTGCAGTTCTGGTGCTGAGGGAGCACTCTAGATTTGCACCACCGTAAGTAGGTGCTAAACATGGCTCATGACATGCAGGGAGGTCACCCTGGAGGTAACCTGAGCTTGCACCATGGCAGCAGCCTTCAGGGCAGCAGAGAGAAGCCTCTCATATAGCCCGCTGTCAACCAAAAGCCATCGAGGATCCAGGATGCCTGGCCAGGATGGAGGGGCCACCAAAAGGTCCTCTCTCAGCTCCTTTGTCTCCCTTATCTCACAGCCAACTTTCAGTTTCTCATCTTACACTTTCAAATTAAAATGTGGAATATTTAAATCCTCATCTGAATAATAAATATAAATAAATGCCCATAAATCATCCAGAGGAGCCTCCTACAGCATACGACAGCTTGCTCTGCAGTGCCTCTTAAATTGGCATCTTACACATTGTTGCACCAAGCATTACCAGCATTTTCTTTAAAGACAGATAAAATTCAGTTCTTGAAATGCAGCATATTTTCCTATTCATTGCCCACATCATAAGGCTGACCCACATAATTTTAAGCGAGAAGCTGAAATCTTAACCAAATTCCACAGAGATTACATGTGATATTGTTTTAACTGTTTGCTGAACTCTTTCTGTTATTATTTGTCCTTTATTTTGGTGAAATAAAGCGAATAAATAATCGTGTTTCACCTGGGAGTATGAAATTCTAACAATGAGTTTTTAGCAATGAAACCATTTTTTTGGGAGGGATAAGGGAGAAATCTGAGTCTGCGAGCAAGGTCTGCAGGTTGTCTACATGTTTAAAATATTAATCAGTTGGCAACCTTTCTCCTCTGGAACAAAAAAAAAAAAAAAAAAAAAAAAAAAGAGAGAGAGAGAAAGAAAAAGACATATTATGTAGAGCCAATAACATTCACAACTTGAGAAACTGTAAGATGATCATTTCCTCAGAAAAATCCATCACCAGTTTAACTCCTAAAACAGAGTTAGTTCTCAGGATTGCTTTTTTTAAACAAATGAAATAGCTGTTAGTTTTCTTAAAAGTATGAAATGGCTGATGCTAACGATGAGTTTCTGTCATAATTGCAGCAAGCTGTCATCAACAAGAAATTTCAGCTAAGACCCTGCTTTGGCAGAACTCCTGGGAAGTACAGCACAAGAGTAAAATCTTCCATGTCAAACTTCTGCAGATGATGCAGATTTATGCTGTCTATGAGACTCCAATATTATGTGCTGTCGTTCACCTTTTTCTTTCTTTAAAAAAAAAATTTAAAAAATGCTATTATTAATAATCTCCTTGGCATTTACCGCTCTGTGATTTCCTTTTTAAAATGATGACTGAATCTGAAGTTTTTAACACCATAAATAAACTAAAACCTTTGTGCTTCAACAATGTCAATCCTGTTTGTGTGGAGCTTTCCCTTTTTTCTTCCCTTTTGCTTCTTTCAGAGAAAGCCTAAGCACACCGTCTTCTTAGACTTTCAAATATGACACACAGATCTATTTTTAAGCATCTATTTTCAGATGCAGAAATAAACTCTTTCCTTGTTCATGTCTTTTTTTTTTTTTTTTTTTCAAATATTATGGGAAATATGCCTGATGTGACGTTCCCTTCATTCTCAGCACTCTCAGCCAACTTATTCACTGCTCATGCTGGAGACAGTGGGAGCTCCAAACGTGCAAGCACAACACGCCAAGCCCAAAGTTCAGTCTTGCTCTGCCATCAGGAACTACAGGGAGCAAACTGGGCTTTGGCACAACACTCAATCCTTTGAAAATCATTTTATTATAGGTGCATCTGTTTTGTAAGCCATCATTTTTATATTTCTTTTGCTTATAAGAATGAAAACTGGACCCTCAAAACCCTTTGTAATTCAGCCTAGCAGCCATGAAATACAAATATTTCCATAATCCAAGTAAGAATTAAAAGTCAAATTACTTTATGGATTTATTTATATTTGTACACCAGGGACATCATCAAAACAGACCTCAAGAGCTGAAAAACAATTTTTTTCTTAAGCACAGTTTTTCTCCTTCAGTGTTAGGTTAACAGGTTCAACTTTGTGATATTGCAAGCCAAGAGGGGAAAAGCAACTGTACTCAGTGAATTTAATGAATCCGATACTCATGGTACAAGGCATCTAAACATGTGTGAAAGAAGTGTGAACATGTTACAACAGTGTTTTAGTGCAAATGTTCTCAGACTCATCTGCACAAGTGTGTTGTTGAGATTTGCATGTGGCTGCACCATGCCCTCGGTTCAGCACAAGCAGAGGGTGATGCACCCAAATGAGCTCCATCCCTGTGCCACAGGGACTGAGGAGTCCGGATGTGTTCCCCTTCCCTGCTGCATATTTACCACACAATTTTAATCATGGCTTTGTGGTGAGTTTGCTTCTTTTTTTTTTCAATAACTCGCCTTTCACATTTGGCGGAATCTACTCTTTTTACCAGTTGAAATTTGGGATTATGTTAAAAAAAAAAAAAATAAGAAGAAAAAGTGACCTTTTGATGCAGCCTACAAAGTACTCCCACTAAACAGGCAATAAGTGAATCTAATAGACACCCCAACCCACGCCAAGTCCCATAAAATCAGGGTGTGAAGCATAAGGGAGAGAGGGATTCATATTAATAATTCATTCCAAGCAACCCCCTGGAGCAGTTTTACTATGATATGCTATGCAGAATGCTTCAACACACTAATTAATATTTTCAAAGTGTTCCACGAGCCCCTTTTAAAAGCACTTTTGCCATTCATTGAGCATTCTGCATTTTCTAAAGGAAAGATGAGTTTTGCCCCCCAAACCAACTGATGAGCTGCCCTCTTCAGCCGAGACTTTCGGAACGGAGGAAAGTATTGCGAAGGCAAACACACCAAACATTTTACATTCACTGGATTAATAGCCTGTGCATCTTTGCTCTTCAAATCCAAAATTAACTGGAATAAATTATGCTCCCTTTGCAATACATGTAACCAAAAACGCAGGTGACCTCAAGAGATATCTCGTAATTGCAGTGAAGAGTCCCTGCCGCATTCCCGTTCCTAAATAACACAGAAATAAAAGCACTCTAAATAACTTGATATTGATACAGCAGTAACTTCTTATGCACAGTATCTATTGTTTTTGTTTGTTTTGTTTTTGTTTTGCAATACATTAGAGCATATCTGCTATTTATTCACAAACAGCACAACTCCTTACTCCTACTAACAAGAAAATATAGCAGGGATTATTCTATGATGAAAAAGTGGAGCTTTATGAGGAATGGACCTAAGCCAGTACTTTCACATCAGTAGAAAAACCTATCTGTAGCTGCACATCAGCATAGGTCTCCCCATCATATTTCTATTAAATGCACTATAACACATTAAAAAAAAAAAAAAAAAAAAAAAAAAAAAAAAAAAGACCCAGGGATAAAACATGACCCACACATGCTCAAAAATCACAACAAAAGAATTTCTTTAGTAAAAATGAGGCAGAACGTACAACGTGAGTGAACTCTGCCCAAATGGTTGTTTCCTGTTTTGTACCAATAATCTCTTTTTTAATTAAGCACTGAAGAATTCAACTAGTAAATTATTTTTAACCTCTGACACGCCAGAGAATATTTTGAAAAAGTCAGGGGTGAGAAGCGGTCTTCTAATAAATGAGACCCTAATCTGGCACTGGGATAAATTGCAGAAATTGATGGGTTTGAGATGGAAATGGTGGAGAATTAAGCTGTCTGTGGAGCCTGGGAGTGTGGACTAAATATGCTCAAATCTCCTGCGTGCATGCAAAACTCAGGCCCTCCTTGTCCTTTGAAGAGCCAAACAGTGCATTTTTGCAGAATCCCTGCACAGGACTCACTGCACCTCACTCTGGGGCAAATGTCAGGGTTTAACCTGAAAGAGGTGCAGTCAGCCAACCTCTAGAACAGCTTGTATGTTAAACTATCTTGACCTTAATGAAAAAGAAAAAAAATAAGATTGTCCACCAGTTAGATGGATTAGCTGCTGTCCAACAGGCACAAAGCAGGGTAGGGTCTGTTACTGCACATGCATTTACAGCAGTTTTGCTAATGCAAATAGTAATAACCAAGGTGATCGTGTTGGTTTTGGACACTCCCTGGAGAATGCCCTCAAACCCCAGCCTGGCTGTGGTTGGAAGATGCAATCCCATACAGCTCCAAAGTCCTGCTCCCTGCTGCTCCCAGAGCCTTCCCCTTGTACCTAGGAGTGTTAAGGCAAAGCCTGGCAGCCCACAAGCACCCAGAAAAGAGCCAAACTGTTCAGAGAGACACCAGGGGCAGGTAGGGACTGAACCACCATGCTGGGAGCACACACAGATCAGGCCATCATCCCCCATTTAGACATGCAGCATGGAGCCAAGACCCCAGTGGTGCTGTTACCCTGCCCAGCGCCCCCATCCCACTGACACCCCCAGCACACCAAGGAGGAGCTCTCCTGCCAGCAGAGATGCCCCCCAGCAGCAGCCCAGTCTCCTGGCACCACCAGGATCCTTTTGTGCACAAGGGGTCAGAGATTTGTCCCTTTTTTGCAACATTTGCTGCATCTGCCCTTGATTTGGCGACACAGTGACCCACTGATACCTGTGTTTTAAAAGGGCATGGGCACAGTTTGGTAGGGTTAAATCAGAGCACGGAGAGGTTGGTGTGGGGACAGCAGACGTGAGGGCCATGATGAAGGCCCTCTGAGCTTCTCTCCTGGTCCAGCTGCTGGCGCTGTTAGGGGTGGGTTTTCCAGCAGTGAGATGTTGATGTGAAACTCGCTTCCCTTGAAAAATGGGTTGGCACACGCTGCCTTGGCAGGGGCGGTGATACTAAGCGCTAGTGGCTAAGACCTGGTGGAGAAGCTTAAAGTTCTGCATCCAATAGGTGGGTGATACCTTCAGGTGAAGAAGGGAACAAAGGAGGGAGATCTTGTGCTTTCCCTGCCAGGAAAACATATCGGGTCAGCGACCTGTACACAGACCCAGGGCAGGCTGCTGGCTGAGCAGCACCGGCAGGCTGCGGAGCCAGAAAATCCTTCCAGAGCCTGACCACAAGACCCAAACCCACCTGGCAGGCAGGGGGAAAGGAGCAGAAATTGCTTCCACGGCTGTGCTGGTGTGCAGTGATGTGCTGACTTTTCCGACAGGCACACACATACCTCCCAGACAGGATGATATAGCCATCAGGGTAGCTGCACGGCGAAGAACAGGATCTGCCCCCAGCACCCCTCCGCCTCCCTCCCCTCCTACACGAGCTTTAATATGGAGTAAATTTAGCACTCCCAGAAGTTGCCAGATTGATAGCGACGAATTCTTGTTTTTAAAAGACCCTTAATAGCTGAAACTGTTTGAGAAAACAGCCCACACTGACTTTTGTACAGCTTAGGCTGTGCGGAATAAGCTATGAAACGCAAAATATGACCTTTTCCCCCAATAAATGTCCAAACACAAGCCTGCCCTTGGGCTTGCCTCCGTGGGCACCGAGGCTGAGGAGGGGCCGGGGACAACCCGGGACATTTGGCCTTGGAGGGGGACTCCAAGTTGCACGCTGCATCCCCCCAGTCCCTTCTCCTTCGCTTTTGGCAGGGGGGAAAGAAAAAACAGATTTTGCATTAAATGCAGAGTTAAATGAAATCGTTTGAAAGCTTAAGAGTGCCATCGTGTGGATAAGGAGACCCTGCTTCGAGGGCCGGGAGCAGGGTCGAGGCCCTTGCCCCAAAAGCCCCATTTCAGGGGTGCAGCAGTGAGACCCCCACTGGGGCTGGTGCCCACCCGGCCCCAGCCCCTGTGCGGAGCCCACCTGGTGCTCAGGGTGCCCCTCGTGAGGAACACCGCTCCGGGATGCCCTCTGTGTCCCCCCGCTGCACATTTGGGGTGGGAGGGTGCTGGTGGCAGGCACAGAGCCCCCCGGCCACTGGGGAGAACCAGGCCGGACAGGCACCAAGCCTCCCAAAACGCCCGTGTGATTCGGGAGCACAAATCCAGCTCATGAGCCTAAGAAACACAGAAATGTTTCCAAAGCCCCCTTCTCCCTCACCAAACACAGCGGGCTTTACTTTCCTAACGAGTCTATTTTGGGGTCCACTGACTCATCCACCCCACACTTGCTCTTCACTCTTTTTTTTTTTTTTTCTATACAGTCATCGTTATTTTTTATTGTCATTGCACTTCATTACCAGTTTAACCTTTTCCCTTTTTTGTTTATAGAACACACTTTGTCCTGGCACAAATCACATGAAACTAAATAAACCATGTTACAGGGAAGCAAGAAGAAAATAAATGTCTTCATTCTGAAGCCATTTCCTTTGTGCTTTTGGACTACAGGGCTATTTGCATCTCAGAGTTTCATGTTTTACTTGACTTTACTGCCAAATTAGAAAATAAAATGATAAACTGCTATTTTTGCTTTTGCTTTTGCTTTTGCAATCTATAAAGAATTACATTTGCAATATTGAAAATCTGTGAGGTTCTAAATTCCATACATATTTAGGAAATCTCAGCTATTTCCATATTTTACTGAAAGCAGACTACGTTTCACCAAAAAAAAAAAAAAAAAAATATAGTAAAAAAAGCAGGGGAGGACCTTTTTTTCTTCAGGTTTGAACAGCCATAGGCAACAAAAGACTTTTCTTTTTGTCAGAGTAACTGCTATTAATTAATGAAATACAGTTAACAAGATATTTAAATGCACGGGACTGATCCCTCTCTGAACTTGATGGCCAAATTCCTTCTCTATTCAGGAGCTCTGGGTTAAATATCGGTGAGTTTTGAGCCAGCAAGGTTTTAATCCAGGCCCACTGAAGTCAGTACGGTGGCTCAGGCTGCCTTAAGGGGGGCACTTTGAGCCCCAGAAGAAAGCTCTGTCCTTACATATCTGCCCTTAAGCCATCCAGGCCCCATATCAGACCTGCCTCGAAACCATCACGCTCTGCTAAAGAGCAGCTTCTGGACTCCCAAGCGTTTGCTTCTTTCTTGAAGAACTTCCAAATTCGACCGCCGTGGGGGGAATGCTAAAAAGACAGCTCATTTCCATGGGGCCACACAAAAGCAACGCCACGTCCCCTCCGAGGACAACTGCTCAACACCTCCTGCCTGTTTCCCAAGCAGCACGGCCATCAATCACCGCGACGGCGCACAAAGACCCCGCGTCCCTTCCCGGGTGGTTCGGTGCCTGCTCCTCTCCACGTCCTCTGCATCATCTTCTTACGAAAAATAATAAAAATAAATAAATAAAACACCGCCAAGCTTAGGAAAAAGAGCAGCATTTTACCCAAAATGCTTTCAGGGGCGTGAGCTATCATCCACCCCACCTCATCCCTGGGTCATCCCCTCTTCTCCAAGCACCAGAACCTTTCTGGGGACCAACAGCTCCCCAGTGACACTTCCAGCGTGTGCTGTGTCACCAGGAGAGGCAGAGCCCCAGCGCCCCATGTCGGACCTGGGGGTTTCCCCTACCAGGGGCTGCAACCTCAGCTTCCTGTGCCCCCACGCTGCAGGGGGAAGCTGCACCCATCCACTGCAACTGCACCCAGAACAGACAGGGAGAATACCGGGGTGGGAAACTGCATCTAATTTGTTTTAAATCCACAGAAGTCTTAATCTTTTGGGACGTATTTTTACTTTACATATTTGTTAATGTGAAATGTTCCCGTTGCCAAATATGCTTAATATGCAAGTGGAAACCGATTCTGCTTTCACCTCCTTACTCTTCCTAAAACAAAAATAAATCTGCTTTTGCATTACACAGATTTCCCTCGTACACCCATCCTTTAAAATGCCAGCTGAGAAAGTATAAGCACAAATGTCACCGGGAGGGTGGGATTTTCCTTTGTTGTAAAAAATGTTGTGTCAGAAAATTCCTGCGCTCTGCTTTTCTAAACAGATATTGTTGTGGCTTTGGAAGAAATAGTACAAAGCTTTTAACACGGGGCACATTTATTTCGAGTGTTAAATCTCAGCAACTGAAAGTGGCTCTTACAAACTTCATTTTAAAAGCAGACTAGACGCGGGCTATTACAGCCCTGAAATTGAATAATTCATATTATTTGCAATCACTTAGGAAAGCTGCTGAATGCAAACGAATAAATATTTTGAGAAGTACAGAAAACTGTCCTTCAACAACAGGGAAAATAGAGACTTGCCAGCAGGAAAGAAGAAAAGCATCTTTGTGTCAGACACATTTTGCTGTGTGATGGCACGAGTAAAGGACCGGTTTGAAGAGCATCTGCCCAGCACAGCCAAATAAAAGGTTCATAAGAAATTGTCTCTGGATGGCTGTAAGCCCAGCCTGACCGTGATAAGCCCAGGATGTCCTCAAGGGGCTGCCCGTGGACAAGTGGCACCCCCGGCAGGTCCCAGCCACCCACCACTCGCTATGGGCTCGGCTCTGCAGCCCCGTCCGAGGCACAAGGCTGTTTAGGGTCTGGAAGAAGCCCTGCCTAACACGCATTACTTCTATTACTGCATTTGTCATCAGTCATATGATGGTAATAAAATTTGTAACTGTTTCACTTACACTAGTGCTGCGATTTACCTAGTCTAATAGACAATGCAAATGCTAAAAGGCACATATACATCTTCATTATATAAGCTGGTGCCTGAGTCATTTTCCTCCAGAGACAGTTTTATTCATTTTTATACAATTTGCCTACTGTACAGTGCAGATGGTTTCTATTAAGTAAAATATCTGTTTGCTTCCAAATTTTTAGTTTTCATGATTAAATTACTTCAAAATGATGGTACATTGTATTATCCTCTTTCATGACTTAATTTAGTTGCAACAGCACAAGTATAAGCTCTAAAACCCCGTTTCATCCACTTAGAAGGATGGATATTTCGGCCACATGCTGAGAATTTCTTAGGTCTGGTTTACACTTGCCGTGGCATTTTCCCATCGGCCGCACGCGTGCGGATTATTTACCGCATTCACACCCTAACGGAGGGCTTAAACAAAAGCGTGGGACAATGCCACAGGAGGAGGAAAAAAATAAAAACAGCGAGCGGAGCCCATTGCTCGGCAGCGGGGCCGAAGCGGCGGCAGGGGTCTCGGAGCCCCCCGACAGCCGTGGCGCTGCTGCCCCCGGGTGGACGCGGGCCCACGCTGCACACCGCAGCCCCCCGAAAGCCCCCCGGGGTCCGTCTGTCCAGCCGGGGGCTTCGAGCAGCCGGGGGGCTCCATTGGGGTGGCTGCAGGCTGTTGGTGTCTCTCTTTTGCTCTTCTTTGATGATCCCCGGCACCCCACTCTGAGCAGACATCCAGAAGGGGAGGCTAAGGGGAGACCCCATAAACCCCGTCAGTCCCTAAAGAAGAGGCTGCCCGAGGAGGTGTCGGTCTCTTTTCTCAGGGGACAAGTGAAAGGCAGTGAGGCAACAGCCTCAAGTTGTACCAGGGGAGATTTAAGTTGGATATCAGCAAGAATTTCTTCATGGAAATGGTGGTTGGGCACTGGGACGGGATGCCCAGGGGGGTGTCAAAGAGATGTGTGGAGATGGTGCTTAAGGACCTGACTTAGCGATAAACTTATAGTGTTAGGTGGTGGTAGGACTTGGTGATCTTAAGGGACTTCTCCAACCCAAATGATTCTATAATTCTCCAACTGTGGTCTCTCCCGAGCCTCTCTACTCCCCCGTTACCCCAAAGAGCGGGTTGGGTGCCTGGCCAGCAGCCCCTGCCTTTGCACAGGGCCACCCCCCTTACACCGAGCTCTCACACAGCCACATCCTGCCCGCGCACGGGTAAAGTGAATCACTGGGTCCTGCCACACTGTAATATAAAAACCCCATCTGGGACACGGAGCTACCACAGCTGGCTGCTTTTGAAGTCCGTAGCAGCAGGCAGGGATGTAGGAGGTGGGTCAGGGGTTGTAGGGTGGGGAAGGGGGAGCGCCAGGCCCTGGCTGGGGTCTGCTGCCTTAGTGAAAGCGCACTGGCTTTGGGGACAGCAGAAAACCTGCTGGGATGAAAGACTGGCACAAATAAATAAACAAAAACAAGCCACAGCATGTCTCTTAGCCAGTCCTCGATGCCAAATATGACCTAAAAACAAGCTAACAACACTTTCAGGCATGCACAGAGCTCTACTAAATGCCAGAAATGCTAGCAAGGCAAACTGGTAAGGGAATAAGTGATCCAATTTCATGATCTGCAATGGCAATAAAAGTTCCCTCCCAGGGACTGGAGGATAGAAGCAAATCCTAAACAAGCGGCAGCCCCAAGCCGAAACAGTTCTGGTGGCTCACACAAACAGTAGCATAAAGCCTTCCTGTTCCCTGCCCAATCCAAAAAGAAAGCTTGTCATGTCTTCCAGGATGTACAAATCTTCTGGAGGAAGATAAGAGGAAGAAACACACATCTGTAACAAGTCTCCACAACGTCAAGTAAAAATCCATTATCAGCACAGATAATCTACTGGCAATGGCAACACATACTCATAAATCAGCCAAAGCAAAATATTACTTTCATATCCGTTTGAGATGTTCAGGGAAATAAGGATCTCATCTCTTTAACTGACACAAAAATTATCTGTTACATCAGAAAAGACAGATTTTGAATGTCAGCAAAAGCAACAAGGATATCTATTATACTCAGCTTGTCCACAGCCTTTGTCCTTGATAGAGGCCAGTGGAGAAAACCTTACAGGAATGAATAGCAGCCTCTGCTGTGGTCAGAGTAGGGCACATAACAGACTCCACCAGAAAAGTTGCCTGGATGCCCACTCCACACCCGCAAACATCATCTTGAAGGAGATAGGACACGGAGAGCAGATCACTGGCTAAAAGCACCCAGGGGGACAAGACTTACGGTGCATCACAGAAAAGCAAAACTGGAAGCCAAACACTACTCCTGTCTCCAGCCTGGCAGGAAAAATGGCAGGCGAAAATGTTCTTATGAGCCTGGGTAATGTAATCACACACATACAGAGGAATGGAAAGCAACCACAAACACAGATTCCTGATACAGGCTGTAATCTTACAACTGTCTTATCTCTAAATTTAGAGATTTGTTGAAGATAGGAAGCAGGACATTGACATGTACAGCATGCTGGGTATCAGTGAAATGTACGATTCTTGTTCTCCCATCTGCCATCTCTCAGCAGGGTAAAGAACTTCCTCCTACGACACATGAATGGCCTTCCATTTTAGACTTTTTCTATGGAAAGCAAATGAAAACTCTCAAACTTTGGATATATCAAAACCATCTTGAACGGTCTTTCAAAAGCCACCTTTCTGATAGCTGCACCAGCTGCACTTAGTGATGCCAAATAATTCCTTGATGGATATCCAGTGAGGTTTAAGATGTAACTGGAGCACCTGCAGTTCAAATCCGCAGGATGACTATATGTGGTTGATAACACGGAGAAATGTGGTTGCCAACAGAAACAACACTGCAAATGAATTACAGGTAAGCAATTCAAGTAAAGCCAACATTTTTTCAGAATTAAATCCCACAGTATGATAACCACAGAATAAAATCATTTCCTGGCTCTAGCACACAACTTCATTCTCTGTCTACACGGGATCTTTGTAAGCACGATGCCTGAAATATGTAACTACAAAGTTGATATCAGAAGGATGATGTCAAGCTTACAACCAATGTCCAATGTGAACGACATCGCTAAACAGGAACGGACTGTGCTGGAGCTGGATTCATATGCAGTTAGCAAGAAAAAAAAATGTTGACCCCAAATTCTGAAGATACTACTCAAAGTTTTTCATTTTTGAGCTTCTGTGCTCTTAAGATATGTCTCCATTAGCAATTTTGTGCACTCCCAGGACAGGACAGAATCGCAATGCCTTTGAAGGTTTCTGGTCCCTAGAGGCAGAAGCAGTTTGAATTTTAAGTTCACCAGGAAGTTTTGTACTTACTGAAAAAAAGGAGTCTGCAGACTAAGTGGAACATACTGAGGTGCCAAAGCAAAAGTGCTAAAGTAAATTAAGCATTGAAACAGCACTATAAAGCATAAACAGAAACAAAATCTTAGTATCTGGAGTTCTCAGAGAAACGTCCAATAATTTCTTTAGGCAGGAGGAGGCGAAAGCAATATAGTACTTGAAAAGGTGCACTGATTTTCAGCTACCAAGCAAAATGATGATGAACAGAAGACACAGTCCTATCAAAAAAAGTAGAGAGCAGAAGATGGTCACTGCAGGGTATTGGGTATTTCTGCAGCCACACATCACCGTACTCCCTGGGTGAGAGATACCAAAGAAACGAGACCTCTGAGTACAAAATTGGCAGACGGTTCATCTAGAAGAGAAATATTGTCTGTTCTGGAACTGACTTATCTCTTGGATATAACATTAGAGAATAAACCATGATGGCAAAAGGGGATAGTGCTGTGAAACCTTCCAAGGGTGGGAAAGGCCAAAAAAGTCAACCTCCTTGCCCAGACAAAGAGGGGAGACAGAAGCTCACAGCATGCCAAAATCGGGGAAGAAATAAGCTCTTACCCTGAAAGTGCAGTGGGCTTCTGAGCAGCCTGAATTCAGAAAGCCTGTAAGACAGAAAGATAGTGTCCAACCAAGCTTTACATGAAACAAATATAGCCAAAACCAGAAACTATGTCTCCTGTTCAGAGTGAAGGGCAGAGAACACAATAATTGGCCGTGGTAGTGAAATAAATAAGTCATATCAATGAAAACTCTCACAAACAGAAACACTTTACACAAAGTTGCCTTTACTGTTAATGTCATTTCATTTGAAGTGTTATTAATGCACAGTGATTACTTGTACTTCAACAGAACAGCAAAGAGGAGTGTTCTGATTTAGTACCACTCGTAACTGACCATGTCAGAGAGACAGCCCATCTTGTAATGAAGGGGAGCACTTGTCCCAGAGTACATTTTGTTACACAAAAACTATAGCATGATGTGCTATACATGTATTATTGTGAAGCTTTGGGATAATAATGCATAAATTGGAATGTAAATGCAGTATTCCAGAGGTGGAGGAGGAAAACCAAAGAAAGAGGAAATAGGGAAACTATTCTCTTTGTGAGAGAAAAAAACACCTTTAAAAAAATTTGAGTAGAGTACACGTTTTAAGTGCAGTGGTATATAATGACAAGCACCACTGCAAATGGCAAGTAAGTGAATTAATCCCCTGTTCAGCAAAATGTTTAAATCATCACCTTGACAGGACCATTCACATGCCTTTGGGATCAGGTTCTCAAAGGGAAATTAAGTCTTGATCTTAAAGCATTGGAGTGTGAGTCAAGAAACATACTTTTCAGGCTCTGCTTCAACACAGGTTTCTTTGGGATTCTGAGCAAGTCACTTATGCACTCTGTACATCCATTACAGCCATATAAAATAGTGCATCACTGCTGTGCTCAGGGATAAAACCTTATAAGCACTGAGATGGTCTCTCAGGAGATTTTTAAGGCGCCTTATATAAGGAGAGCCATTTTTGGTTGAGACTGCAATACAAATAAGAGCTGTTCACAGGTATTCCCAAATCAAGGTCAGCAGACCAGGTCTGCTACCACATCCAGAAGAGTAAATATGCACCTTCGTTCATATCCCCTGATATAAATCTCTTTGATTTATATCTCCTGCAATCAGAATTGTGACTTCAACTTCAGACAGGTGGCCAGTCCAGCAAGTTTATTTCAGTATTGTGGCAGTAGTCATTAAACCTGATAATGGACTAACACTTACAGCAGTAAAGAACTTGCCCTGTCTGCTGAATAACTCAGGTTCTAGTGAAATGAGTGGATCCATCCTGGCTGCAGGCCAGCTGAGAAGTAGAAAGATTTATGAAAACTCTCAAGAAAACGTTTCAAACAGCTGTAACAGAAAGGAAATCCATGCAACATCTGAATCACAGAATTATTACCCTGCCACTCCATACAGTATTGCCAGGGTCCCTCCAGCAACTACATTATTTAATAGACCATTTAATAGACTATTACGAATCCAGTTGTCTTCATTACAGCAAACAGGCAAAATGCACAGATAATGGAGCTGTTTTGTGGGTGGAACAACTGCTTGGAACAAAAGGTGAAATAACACACAGAGAAGCCTCACAACTGGCAGAAGTAAGAGTGCATTATATGGGCTGAAAAACAAAATTTCAGATACTAAACAGTTTCATTCTTAGGCTAGCTTCGACAGCAGGAAAAAATAAGTAAATCAGTTTCTATGAATGGGAGGGTGGAAGCATGTGGTGCTAATTACCTGATATGCATCACATTTTAAAGTGCTTGCACAGATGTTGACCATTTTTTAGGGTGAGTCAAGATACTGTCTGGTTCTTCAGGACAACTGCAACACCTGCAAACAATCAAGATGGAGACAAGGTCCAGCATTTCACATCACTTTTGCTGCATACAGTGATTTAATATTTGTAGGGTCATGATTCAATCCCGAAACTGAGTGTGGATGAGCCACGCTGTGTCTGATCCAAGGAGGCACTGGACGCATGCAAGAGAACAGAGAAAAGCATGTTCAGGAACATGCCGAGCGCTCAGCACATGACAGCACCAGCTCCTAAATCAGTCCCACCCACAGCCCTGCTGAAGCATCACGGCCAGTGCTGGGTTTGGAGGCTGGAGATTACTGCATGGAGCTAACAAACATGGTGCTTAACCAAAATGCCGTGGTAAGGTTGGGGCAGTCAGGAAATGCTTTTTTTGCTGATGCAAAAACTTTGCAGATTAAAATAAAGAGTCCTTTTCAAATGTAAAACTTGCAGCACTTTCCAAAGTGAGAATCGTAAAAAGTTACTAGTTCAGAAAATATACACTAAAATAAAAATTTACAAAGAGTAACTCCCTTTTTCACAGTTTCCCAGCCACCTTGACTTCAGCAGTGGCTTAGCAATCGGCCCCAGCTGAGGAGCAGCTGTCTGAGAGATGAAGCTCAGAGCTGCGGGGCATTCCCTGCCTCCTGCTGGTGATAACACCAGAAAGAAGATTTCTTCCCCTTTTCGGAGCAGCAGCACTCTCCTCCATGATATGTGCCAGGGCTGCAATGGGGAGGAGGTTTGGGGTTCTTGTGATCCCAGGAGGAAATGCTGGGTGTTATTTCTTCTCCTGTTAACTCCATGCACAGCCAGCTCGGAGCCACAGCAGCAATTCCTCCTGATCCTAGTGTTCCTGTGGCTGTCCATCCCTTATGAAGATCCTGGGTGTCTGCCACTGAAGGGGCCTCCAGTGTTACTTCCTGACATGGCTTTTAATGAATCATTAACTAAACATCAGAGTAAGCCACCCAAAATGTTTTCGATTTTAGTACTTCATAAAGCAAATTCAAGATAACTTTAGTATTTTCTATATTTTAATGAAGCAGAATTCAGGAAACTTATAAAGTTTTACCTGTTCTTATGACAAGGCAGAGTGACAACACCTCTGAAGCTTACAGAAACCTCTCGCAGCATTCCTAAGCAAAGAAGAGGTCCCACTGAAAAGCAGAGAGACGCAGTATGTTTAATACTCCTACACAAATCAGGGAAATAAGTATTCCATATAGCCTCAAAAGGAGTCAGGAAAACATATAGCTGTTATTTTTTAGACCCAAGACAGCCAGGCATTTTAAGCCTGATGTCCCACACTCTCTAAATCTCGGGGTGCCTTGGGGCTGTGGTGGGTGCAGACCCATGCAGACATCCCAGGGCTGAAGCTGTCAGGGATCCCACACCTGGGCACAAAGAAGATTTGTTGTTGTTTTTAAAACAGTCTTTCAGAAGAGTTCCACGTGGTTCTGTATAGCTAGAAGAGAACTAGCCACTAATCTTGCTTTCCCACTCTCCGTGGTGTAAATTAAAACTCCTCTAGGACTGTTTACTGCAGAAAGACAACGTGTGGTAGTAACAAGCCATTTACAGCAGTGAACCCGAAATAAACAATTTGGACACTTTGATTCTCCACACACTTCAGCTTGAAAGGGAAGTAAAATAAGCATGTGGACTTGCAGCTCTGCCCATGTGCAAACAATTTTAAAGACAATTAACCTTTCATTTATAAGACTAAAATATAGTGCTGTGTAGGAGCAATCTATCGTGCCTGTGCTTATAACCAGTAGCTCTCACTTCTGAAGATAACTTAGAGAAAAAGCTAATCCACTCTTTCAGAGCCCCTGCTGTGTCTTGAAACAAACAGGAATCTACAATTATTCACATTAAACATGCTAATATAATCTGAACAGAAAATTGGATCACTAGGAAAAATAAATTCATATATGAAAATTTTACCAGAGCCATCATTAACACAGATCAGGATGTCTAACGTAAAGTGTGTGCTCCAGTGGTCTTAAATACAAGAAAAAGTATGTCCTGGTAAATTAGTTCTCTGGAGGCCAAAGTTGAGAACAGAATAAGAGCATATCTTCATTTTCAGCAAACATCAATTCTTTTTCATGGTAATATCATTAAACAATCCTGTCAGCGCAAAATTTCTCAGGGAGCGTTCCGGGACAAAAGTCCTTTTTCCTCTGGGATTTTTATCATGCCAAGCAATCAATATTTTAGCAATGTTTCACCCATTTAAGTGCAAGCCCTGCCATAGCAGGCAGATGATAACGTGTTCATCTGTGCAGAGCTCAGGGCATTTCCAAGGCATGTTGTCACCTGGTGCATCACCGCATTGTATGATGCGTTTAAACTTTTTCTTGGTCACAGGAAGATAAAATCACTAAAGAGGTGCTAAAACTGAATATATAACACTCGGGGAATATTGCTTGGGACTGTGCTTAATTCTCCCTTCCTGCTGAAGATGGGCAGGGTGAGTTCATGGTAAACAGATCCACTGGAAGCGCAGGAAACCAGTGCTCACAGCCAGACCTCGCTCCATCAAACCAACCAGGAAGGCATGTTCCCATCTGGATATTAAATAAGGAAGCGGCCCTCTGTTCTGAATGAGCCCAACATCCACATTTTACTATGCTAGCCACATTAACAAGGTTTTGTTTTTTCTAATTTCACAGTGTATCAAAACAGACACGAAATGTTCTAAATTGCCAGTACAAAATTGTAACCCGCTCTAGAGCCAACGACAAAGCCTGATAGCTTCCTAGGGAAAACACGTTTTTCAGCAAAACTGAAAACTCAGAAAGTGTAAAATTTGTACCAGCATTTGCGTTGGCACCCAGGGTGCAGGTGCTGCTGCATGGAGCATAAAAAAGAGGAGAAAACGGGAGGTTTTCTTGCTTTGCAGTTGAGATTCAGCCTTCACCAGTTGTGCAAGACTCCTCACCTCACAAAATAATTTCAAGAGGCGGGCTTTGAAAAAGAAAAAACATTTAAATTAAAAGGTGTCACCACCTGCACGTAACTAAATGAACTTGTTTACCTCGCGGTGCCCAATAAACATTAAAACTTTGGCTTTTATTTGTCCCAGTTGTAATCCATGGAGTGCTACCATGTTTCTTTAACATCTGGGACTCATCTTATCTCTGCTAATGACTCACTGGTCTGCAGAAAAGGCATGCTGAGGCGCAGATGTGCAGTGTCACACAGGCTTAATGGCATGCAAAGGGAACAAATAAAAAGGTACGTGTTAACGATTACAGGGGTAAGTGCACGCGGTTCAAAAGGTGGAGGATTTACATTGCGAGTGGGGAGGCAGCCAGCAAAGCGCTGCAGTCGGGAGCAAGCAAGGCTGACTTCCTCACTTCGGCACGGTTATTAGGCTGGGGAATGGGCTTTGCCAGAGATGCACAGTGCAAGATCTACCTCCTCCGTGCCAGCATCCACGTGTTGCCGCTGCTCGTGCTGCACCCAGCCGAGTCTATGGAGGAGATGGATATTTATAAGACATGTAAAGTTACGGTATGCAAGGACACATCAGTCAAATCCTATTTCTGCTAAAGAAAAGGGAGACTTTTTCAAAAGTGGTCCATTAATAGAAATTTGACTTTGCCCAAGACATGTATCTTTAAACCGCACCGTTGAAGAAAAGCTATTTCAACAAGTACTTCTTTTATAATAAATACAAGGAGATTCACAACCAGAAAGGAAATTGTATTTAGGAATAAATTTGTGTTAGGATTTTATTACTAATTCATTACATTCTTAATCTGAAAAATCCTGAAGCAGCACAACTACTTTAGAATTATCATTAATAATTACACTGATACTGAATTCTTTTATGCAAATAGTACAGTAGACTTAGAGATAGGACCCTTTGTAAACCTCCTGAGTGTTTGCAGGAAGTTTAATTCATTTCATATCTCCTCTAGTTTGCAAATGAGGTGTGAAACAATTGTCTGCTTCTGGAAGGTGTCAGCATTCAAGTGCCACACAGAGTCCATACGCAGCTCCGTTAAGTTAATGGATTGGTATATACTGTCGTCCAATATATCCAATGTCACGCAGCCATCGAGTGAGGTCATCCAGATACTATTAATTATTACAATTTATTGAGCGCTGACAGCGTGCGTGGCACCGTATGGCTGGCCTGTGTCACTTCGCAGTGAGCCTGAAGTCTCCGTCTGCTTGCCATCCCGTGGGAAGAGGCCGCGAGGGGCACATCACCCATGGGAAGGGGGCCAGGCACAGCCCCAGAGCACAGGACCACGCTAGTAGGAAGGGGACCAGCTCTCTCCTGCCATTGGGAGCGCCTCTGCCTTCCCCAAGGAGGGCTGAGCTCCTGAGCACACAACCATCAGGATGGCTGATTAACGAGATGCTGTAACCAGCCTCCCAGATACCTTTTTTTAAATTATTTTTTATTATTTTTTTAAGGGAAGACATCTTGTTGCCAAATATTTCTGTGAAAGAAACAAGACACTTTTGCTAAAGAGATTTCATTTGAATATGTTGTGTCTGAGCCTCATCCTGGAGTGTCTCAGCTTTTGCATCACCCTCTGCTAATGAGTTTATCTCCCTGGGTAGTATGTGTCTGGTAAATTTTTCAAGAACTGATCATTAGCAATGTTTTGTATATTTTATTTTCCTGTTTTCACTGTATATAGAGTTGTCATTTTTAATTCATTGCCCACTGGAATTTTTTGAAGGAAAACTTGCATTCTCTTAAAAAGAATACGAGCATGTTGGTACAGATTTTAATAGAAACATACTGTGCTGCAGGTGAAATCTTCTGATTCTACATGAGAAATTGGGTGACGCAACCAGAACTGTGCAGAGAAAGCACAGGGATAAGAAATGTGCTCATCCCATGCAGGAGAAATACTGCACCAACAGGTTAGAAAAGAGTCCTAAATTGTCCCTGTACATACCATGGCCACTGCAGTTTCTGAAGCACGTTGCTCCTTCTGGACTCTGCCACCAGATTAGAGAACTTGAGCTCAATAAATTGGGGATTTTGTTGGTGCAAAACCCTGAAAAATTCAAGTTTAATCCTGATTTATGGGGAAAAGAGTAACATAATCTTCTTACATTATGTTATTTAAAAGCACATAGCAGAATTATCAAGTAGTTTAACCTAATTTAGCTTTTTTTCTATTAGATTTGCAAAACAAGACTAAATAAAATTAGTGTGCATTCACATAATGCTTCTTTTCATAATGTTTCAAGAAAAATCTGGCAAAGAAAATTCCATATTGTGATACAGTGTTATAATGTAATAAAGTGCTTACTGTTAATGCACCCTTATTTTTCAGTTTACTACACCACTACATCAGAGCACTGACGTTTTTCTCTATTTCATCATACAGGAGTTATGTGTGATTTGCAGCTTGCTGCAGTGTCTCCCAAGTTTCAGCTGAGTCCCAAGGAGATCACCACTTCAATACCACCCCAGTGAACTTCCCATTCAGCACAGGCTGCATGGCCTGGAAATAAAACCACCTTTCCTCTCTTCTCAGCTGTCTTCACCCATTTTTTCCTGCAGAGAAACACTGGGCTCTGTGGAAGCACAAAGCACTCCATCCCCAACACCTTCCCACAACATGGAAGACCGAAGAGAAGTCCTGCTAACGAAGCCTGGGTATATAAAGCTATATAGCACAGAAGTTGGTGGGTCTTGGTCATTTCTTTCTCCTCCTGAACTAAACCTCAGAACCACAAAGCTCAGAGCAAGCAGCTCCTTTCTTGCAGCTCCATTCATGGAGAGCAAATCTACAGCCTTTAAACACAACCTCAAAAGCACACTGATATGGGTTGCTTAGCTGTCGCCTCTGAATTTGAAAATCCCAGGTTCAGAGTTTAGTGTACAAAATAGATTATATAAACAGGGCTGTTTTCAATGCACTTGAATCGGTATTTTAGAAACCATTTTCTCTTGCACTTTCGCAGTGAGAGAGCACACAGTCTGGTTTGGGATTTCACTGTCTGAAGCACTCCAGGAGTGCAATGCAAATCAGCTGTTATCACAGCCCATCCACGCATCTTCCCGATGCAAAGAATCCAGATTTCACATCTCTGAATGTGTCACAAACTAAAGAAAATCCATCAGAACATCGCGCAGAACACTTCTGAATTTCTACTTGAAATCACAAACGTCTTCGCTATGATGCTCATTGATCATGAGGCCAAGCATTTAAAATATCGCAACAAAACATCCTGACAACTCCAGTGTCTCTCAAGGAACATACAGAGCAGAACAATGTGGACATTTTGCTGAAAACTGTGCATATTATATGACAGCATATTTATCTGTTTTTGTTCATCCTCTGAAAACACGTTTTATTGTGACTAAAGAAGATGGATAGTCTGAATAAGTTATTGGGTAACTAAGCCCAGATACCAGAGGACAAGGAAATATTTGACATTTTAGTGGTAATTTTTAATCAGAAGACCTGCACAGAAAAAAAAAAAAAAAAAAAAATACATAAAAGAATACATAATAAAATGATTCCACAAGAGAAAAATGTATGACTTCAGTCTTACCCATAACATTATAAATGGATTTTGTCAGCTTGCAGTCTTACAAAGCTCGTTGATAGTAAATTAAATTTGGTCAGTTTATAAAGGTATTGCTTTCATGTTTCTCTCATAAGATCTTACATTCCTCCGAGGTTTGGAATCACCTTGCTTCTCCTAGCTTGTCTTCTGTCTTCTATTCTTCATTACACAACAGATGACCTATCAGATATTCTTCTTCTACTCCAACAGATTTCCCGTTGCCAACCTTCAATGAGAATAAAGCCTGCAAGCCTTTTTATCTTCATTCTGCTGCTGTTTCCGTCGTGTGTTTTTTTTTTCCTCTTTTTTTTTTTTTTTTTCCTAAAGATCGTTTGCCAGCACTGCTTTCTCAGTTTTACCCAGTGGAACAAGCAGTGTCTTCTGAACTGACAATTCTGACTTTTTGCTGCTTGTGATTTTTCTAAAGCATGACAACTACTTGCATGAAGACATGGCAAACCTTTTCAGATAAGGAACTCAAAAAAAAAAGAACAGCCTTTCAAAGAACAGTAGTGGTTACTGCAGAATGAAACAAGTCTCTTATGTATTAATTTAATTCAGTCATACCTTTTCCATGGCAAGAACAATTAGAATCATGTTGTGTTTTTTTTTAACACATTGTATTAAATTATTTTTTTTCAGAAAACATGCATTATTATACAAAATTCAGAATGTTTTTTTTTCTAGCAACATACAAAAAACTAATAATATTTGATATTTTTTATTCTGTATGAAAAATATAAATTGAAATAAGTAGAAATTGGATCGCCTCCATTGTATTACAGGAAAAGGAAGGTTAGAGACATTATTTATTGAAGTATTATTCTCTGCCTGTATGGGATCTGCCACTTTGCAAATTAATTATTGGTCTATCAGTAGTAATAGGCAGGCAGAGATGGATGCCGTGGTTGCTACTGGTTGGTGTTTATTCTTCGTAATTAAGCATTAAGGAGCTGACAAAGACCCAGCAGCATGCCCCAGCTTCCCATCAGGAGCAGGTGAAGCTGCAGAAGTGAAATGTGTTCATCCCCATGCCCCAGGTGCCCTGGTTTTTCTCTGGCAGAACATACTGGCTCCTGACTGTCCATGTGGTTAATGGAGGGGCAGCAACCAGGTAACGCAGAGGGGAATCCATCGCATGGCAGAATACATTTGGGTTTGATATTCCTTTAGCAAAATGTCTGGGAGTTTTCCCTCTCTTCCTCCTCGCTACTTTTAAATAGGAAGGAATTGTCAACTCTCCACCCTTTCAGTGCTTGCAAGGTGTAGGGTCTATTTCTCAAAAGGTTGCCCAGACTATGGAGAACTAAAAGAAACTGACTTGTTTCTGAAAGAAAGAAAAGGGTCCTTGAATGCGTGCCTAGGAACTGCTTCTGTAAAGCCCCTGGTGTGACTAATCTAGCAGTGTGAGTAATGAGGCGAGGCTGGGGAGGGAGCGGGGGCACTGAGGGAGCTAACAGCATGGTGCTGCCTAAGGCAACGGCTGGGTGCTGGGGTGCAACAAGGCAGGCTTACGGGCAGACGTGAAATAAATAAACAGTTCTCGAGTCTACAAGTCAATAGGGATGGTTGCATCAAGGCCCTGCTGTGAGGGCTGAAGCCTGGATCAGGAGGATGCGGCTGAAGGGGACTCAGACGATGCTCAGGTACCGAGGGATGCTGCCAGGGGAAGGCTTTCTCAGGTCTGTGGTTTGAGTTGTAAAAGAATTACTAACAGTGATGACAGAGGCAGTGTTTGTTTTGCACAGCTCTCTGTATGGCAGATACAAGTTAGAGGAAAAAAAAGCTGGATTCTTTTCAGAGTGAAAGGCATTGCCCACGCCTTTATCTCTGCTCTTCAGTGGGAGTTCTCATCAATACCCCACCTAGGTGAAACGCTACGAAGACATATAGTACTGAGGACAGCTGCTGCTATAAATGCAGCTGGAGGAGGGTAAGTCAATAGATCCTTACCTACAGAAACAAAACTATTTTATCCCTCTTCCGTAATGGATTGGGAGAACAGCTATCAGGTTATATTATCTTATTGTAAATGTGAATGGAGGCAAATAGCCTTCTCCAGTGCTAAATTAAAAGGAGGATTGAATCAATATATGTGAGAAGATGAATCAAGTGTCCATTTCCTTGAACTGATAGCAAAAATAATGTGGTAATGCATGAGAAGCCCTACTCTAACATTGCTAGCGTGTAAGTATAGGGTTTTCACTCAGCGCCAGCAAGAGAATGGGGCTCTTCTGGCTTGGGAAGCCAAAAATGAGAGCTGATGTAAAATGCATTGCCAAAAGAAACAAGCACTGTGAGTTCAACTGTTTACCAATAACTTTAGCTCGGCAGCAAATCTGTCAACTCATTTGTTTTTCTTGTCTGCCAGACTGGAAGCAGTGCAAAACAGATCCTTTAAAATCATTTATTATCATATCTGCTATTGTCTGTGCATGCTGGCAGCATCTCCACCATAAGTGATGGCCCTGTAACAATTCCAAACTGGCTTTAGGAGTTATTTTGAAAAACTAAGAGGCAGCAATCAGTAATACATCACCTGCTATCTGCTGACTTGCCTCAGGCCAGGCAAAACAGTTTATAGGTGAGAGCATGCAATGTGACTCAATCACACCTTACCTCCTCACAGTGTATCTTTCTTCTTAATGCCATCAGCACTGCCCATTGCCTTAAATTTTTCAGAGGATTAAACTACAATTGCAAAACAGTGCCATTGCCACTGCCATTATGTTTTCAGCAGTACTGATTAATCTCACAAGCTTTCAAACAAATTAGCAAGTTCCTCACTGAGATAATGTGCAAGGGAAAAAGAGGTAAACGAGATGGTTATTGACATTATTAATGTATTGATTTTGGAATAAAGAGCCTCTATTCTGTTTCCAGCCCTGTCACAGACTTTGGATGTGACCTTGAGCTTCTCACTTCCTTCATCTCATTTCCCTACCTGTACAATTGAGACAATAATAATTCCTCACCCTTCACCTTTGTGCTGCAATGGGCAACACAGATTATCTTTTGACAGCACATTAAAGCGCCTTTCCTGAGCACACTTAGGTATGATATAATACAGATATGACCTTTTCCTCCCACTGACAGTTTTCCTTAAAAAATAAACATTTAAAAAAAAAATCTATGTGAATATGGCTTAGAGCCTGCTTAGTATTTCAAATAGCCTTACCATATACTTGTACTATCCGTATCTGTAAAATCATCATGCAATAACAGGTTGGGAGGGACCTCAAGAGAATGTCTAATTCACACAGAGCAACAGTTTTAAGCTTTTATTCATAGGTAAAAAAACTGCACAACACATTTACCAATGGTTAATCTGAAACATAGCCCAGAACAGCCCAAGACAGGACTATTCTGCAGTACAGCAGCGAGAACTCCTTTTTCAGGGAAACTAAGGCCGATTCTCTAATTCTGTCAACAATGCTCATCTTTGTTTCAGTCCTATTTCAGCAGCCTCTATTCATCCTTTGATGAAATCCCTAGATCCACGGGCCTTTCTGGAAATTAACTGCTTCTCTTTCTCTTCCCTTTCAGTTATCACTTTCCTCTTTTGCCCTCTTTGCCTGACTCTGCTGGCCACCCAACAATGGACCTCGACCTCTCCTGGCAGTGAGGTCAGTGGCTGAGCAGCCAACCCACACAGACAGTGTAATGTCCATTTTTACAGAAGTGGCTCTCAGACCTGCCTCTTCAGTCACATTTTGCCTCCTTTCATTGAGCAATGCCTTTCACTCTCTCTTGACACCTATTCTGCCATGCAAATTCTAATTTAAAGTAACTAAAATTGGACTCCTGATGTCCTCTTAAGACAATCTCCTTCCTGAATTCACTGTCAGCCCTGTTAATACTCTCATCTCTCCTGTCATTCAGAACTGTAAATGAAGTGGCCATTAATGATGGCGTCGTATCTTGAACATTTTAGCCAATTAACAGTGACTAAAATGACAGAGATGTGAAGATAACGAGTACCTGTGCCATAGTTTGTAAATGTATCCACGCTCAGCTAGAATTTCAATTTTTATCAGTGAAAAATATTATCTTAATATACTTATATAGAAAACATATTGTACATAGTATGGATGTGCTAAATCTAAAATCTGGAAATAAAGCCTATTAACCATTACAGGTTTTCTGTAACTTCTCTGAAAAATATATTAAATATTAGAAAGAAATGCTTAGAATGGTCCCTGATTAGAATAAGTTTTTAACAGATGATTGATGAATAGGATGAATAGGATAATAAGATGAAACATGAAAGTTTATATGTTAGATCTGCACTTTTAGAAAAGTGATGCATTCACATTATCCCTACATATATCTAATTCTTTCACAGCCCTAGCAAGGTCTTACAGAGGAATTAATGTGTTTTTAAAAACTGTATTATGGGTGAGAATGAAACTCCTGTATATTCAAACACCTTCTAGCAACGGGGACCTAATGCAGGTCACGTGCGTGCCTCCACACTACCCAGTGAACACAAAACCTACAGGTATCAGTCCTGCTCAGCCCAGGCTCTCGGATACAGACCCAGGTGGAGAGCTGAGCACCGTGCAGATTGACAAAGCGTATGTTCGTGCACTGCAGGATCTCAGCAGTCATCATGTTTTTCCCTGAACCGTTACCGTGTGGTACTGTTAGGCAGAGAGGGAGAAAGAAGAACTAATAAATCAGCAAAGTGCAGGAGGGAGAATTATGGGCAATACTAGATCAAAATGTAGCTCTTGCTTGCAAAAAGTAATTAGTGTAAGGACTAGCAAGAAGGATGCAAGCCTCTGAAGTTCTCTGCATTCTTCCCATATGCACCAAAAGTTGTGTTCCTTGTAATTAACACAGATAACAAATAAAAGTCCTTGTGAAAACTTTTTTTTTTTTTTCTTTTGAATCACAGATAATCTAATATATCTCAGGTTTTATGCTTCCCTTCCTACTTGCTACAACAGTTTCTTAAACATAATAATTGCTGACTTAGCCTGCCAGGCTCTGTCATGTGGAGAAGCTACAAGACCCTTCTCCTGTTGCAAGACTGTCGTCCTGCTGCATCTCTCACATGCCTTCTGGCTGTAGATGCTTTCAGGATCCCCCAAAGGCTTCTTCACTCTGTCAGAAAATAAGTGAGCATCTTGTTTCTGTGCAAGATGTTGTTTTCTAACTTTTTTTTTTTTTTTTTTTTTTTTTTTTAAATTTAAGGTCTGGAACAAAATAAGGCATTGTCTTGAAATGGAAAAAGCACACGCTCTGCTGTCTGCCAGGTCTTGCAGCTGTTTGAGGAACATCAAGTAAAGTCGTCCTGGCTGAGCTGTGCTTTGGTTCAGAGAAGAGCGTTCAAAGTTCACAAGGGGCAGAGATTCCCCCTGTGAAATCACTAATGGCAGGTTTGCAGAGTGTGTGTCAGTCCTGCAAAGATACTTAACATAGATCAGACAAATTAAAGTCTTACACAACCTCAGCTGGCTCATTTAATTCACTGTAAATGCACCTTGAAACTCCAGATGATTCTAGGTGCTTGCATGAAAAGGAAGTCGGTCTTCCTAGATAACACAAAGGAAAATTCAGAGTAGGGCTGAATAATCTTTTCCAATCAAAGACTCATTTGGGATTCCAGCAATGTTGCCAGCACAAATGAAAGCAAGACTTGTCATATTTCTTACCAAAAAAGAGAGAGAGAGAGCACATATCCCAGCATTGTCTATTGCTAAATGATCGGGACTTTCATCTGGGCTGCAGGGACTCCAGTCAGTCCCTGTGATCTGCTTGATTCAGATGAAAAAGCATAAAGGTGGTATTTCCTAGACCAAGGTGAATAATCTGACCACATTGGTATTCTTGAACTCTCACACCCTGAGCATGAATTTCATCCTGAAACGGAGACAGGTCTTCACATAGAAGTCTTTATCAAAATTGGAAGTCCTGGCTTTTCCTGCAGGTGTGCATCTATCGAGGGAAAAAGAAAAAGGCAGTAACACAATTCCAGGCAGGGCAGTTCAAGGAGTTCTGCATAAGGATGTAAAGCAGTTTTAATACATAACATTAGACATATTAGCTGAAGGACAATTTGTTAGGCTTCTCTAACTGGGTACTGCTTTTAGCACTGCAAACGTAGTCCTGGCGACACCCCCTCAGCATGGATAAGTACTGAATGCTTTCTGAAAGTGGCAATTTGTTCACATAAAAGTGAGCAAGATACAGTGAGAATTCCAGTCACAGGCAGTGCAGCAGCTATGGCTGGACTGGAGAGGCTGTGCTGGGCTCTCAGGGGCATGCGGTGACCCATGGGGTTGAGCCCCTCAAGACAGAGCTCTGCTGGAGCCAGGCAGGGGCAGCAGCCACCAGCCAACCCACACAAAGTCTCCTTCTCATCCTTCCATAAACCAAAAACATATATGCAGAAGAGCTCATCAAGGTTGTGAAGAGGACTTAAGGAAACAGCTTCAGAAACAATATTAGGTTCATCATAAAAATAAAAATAAAATTAAAAAAAAAGAGAGAGAGAGAGAAAAAAAAAATGAAGTCAAGAAAAGGGAACTATCTGCCCCGAGGCAATAGTGCCCTGTGCCAGTAAGAGATCTGGCTTGCAGCCTTTTAGCAGCAACTTACTTTACACTCATTTGGGGTGAAATCTGTGTTAAAAGCAATGGCTTCACACCTTGACTCAGCCTCTCCTGCAGCAGCCCCCATTGCTTGTCTTCATATCGTCCTTGCTCCTCTCAAACCCACAGGGTGTGGTTCGACACCGCAGTCACCTGCATTCCCCCAGCACACTGCAGGAGCAGGAGACGGGCAGGAGGAGGCCATCATCCTCCCTCCTTGGCCTCTGCACCCTGAAGGCTCATCCCCAAGCCAGGCGTCTAGCTGGTGTGCTAAAAAAACCTTGTGCTTGTTGCATCGGGGCTGCTGCTGGTTGCTGCTATGCCCTGGAGTGGCTGTGATGCTGTAGAAGAGCAGCTGAGAGCAGCCCATAAATACACACTTGCAGCTCATTCCATATCGAAGCACTTTGATTTACTTAGGAAATAAAGTATCTTCTGTTGCTCCATTCAAATGTTATATACAGATTTAATCACAGGCCCCATGATACTTGGTGTTTTTCGCAAAGCTGTGCTTCTTGACATCTCAGATTTCTTTTTTTTCTTTAAGTACCCATAAGGTAAAAACCAAACAACAACAACAAACACAAGCAAAATACAGGGACGCCAATGACATTTTGCTTTTTAAATCTTATTCTTAAGCCAAATGACATGATCTGAGGAACTCACCTTAATTTTGAGTGCTTGGGATTGCTCGTGCACTACGAAACATGCTCTGTCATTGGCATATAGCACATGACAAGGCTTTGAATACCACAAGTGACTAGACAATGCTGTAACAAAAAGGAACGCAGTCTGCTGGGGGGTAAAACAAGGAGGAAAGGAACAGAAGCAAGCTCCTGGATTCAATTTAGGAGAAGAAAAGGGTCCCTTGAAAGCAATAAGAGCTTAGGAAAAGGAGTAAGGAGAAAAAGCTAAAAAAAAGGGAAAGGTTGAAACAAAGATTTGAAAGGGTCACACTTGTATAAAGATGCTTATCGAAACCACCAAAGCTTTGTCAAGACTGAACTTCTGAACCTGCTGAGATATCAAATCCATCTTTCACTTCCCTGGATTCAGAACATGTCCTCACACTTCCCCTCCGCGTTTCTAACCTTCCCTCCCCAGCTGCTCTCCAAGACATTTATCAGTCCCCGGGGAAGGGAGCTGTGATTCAGCTCGACCCCTGCTAGCAGGCCCCCAGCATTTAGCTCAGAGACCTTCAGCAGTAGCACCGAGGATGGAAAGTGCAGGAGCCACGGGGCTGGGAGCTGGAAGGCAGCACCAGGAGCAAGGAGACAGCAGCAGGAGAAGCAGGTGCAGCAGCAGGGCTAAAACCCGCTCAGGCCTCCTTGATTTAATATGTGCACTAGGTTCAGGAGAGCTTGCACTTACTGGCCCTGCTGATCCTAAAAACTTACTACTTGTGTACATGTGTTTATGTATATATGTATATATATATTCCAAAACTATGTCTGATAATTTATGAAAAAGACAGTAAAAGTTTCCACATGAACATATTGTTGTGGATTGTTGAGCAGATAAAGAGAGAAAAGCCATAGCACATCTGGCTTTTTTTTTTTTTTTTCCTTCCAGAAGCACTTTTGGATGTGTTTCTCTTTGCTGGAGGGTCTCTAAACACCTTACTGAGCTTCCCTGGTGTCTTGGGGTCATTCATAGATTATCCAACTTGAAAACTTTCTGGTTTGCTTGAATACATTTCTTCTTCACAGGTATCAAAAGTTCGTAATCCTTGGAAACTGTACTGACAGCAGCCTATCATGCCATATCCTCTGACCTTGGATAATTGCTGACTTTCTTCATAAACACTTCATGAACTCTCACTTAAAATGGACCATACCTCTGAGCTCTTTCACTTTCACTTTCAGACAGCCTCTTTCATTCAGCGACCAGGATTGTAGTTTCTGAAAGCATTCTTGGTAGTCTTTTGCACTGAATCCTCTGAAAACTCCCTCTCCTTCACATCTTGTCTACATTTCCTAAGCCATGTTTTTGGTGCTTCATACACTGTGCCTTGGGAAAAAGAAATACCTTCCAGAAGTACTTTCTAAGGGCACAATGTCCCTTTTGCTGCTGTGCTAACACACTTCTCGCTGCCCACGTTAGCCAGGGAGCTTTGTTTGGGGGAATCCTTTGATTCCGTTTCCTGACGTGTTTGCCAGCACTGACTGCATCACAGACAGCCTAATTGCAATTTGGCAGCCTCCTGCATCAGTGGAGGGAGGTTTGAGAGCAGGTGTAGGATCCCCCAGGCCCCGGGCACTGCTCTGGTGCCTCCTCAGCGACTCACATCTCCTGGCCGAGGTGCCACCAGTGGTGACACACGAGGACGGGCGGCGAAGAACCAGGCTGACAGCAGCGGTCCAGGGACGGACAGACAGCAACAAAACCTCTGTAGCATGAAGGATATTTAAAGGATGAAATAACTGCTAAGCACCTCAAAAAGAAAAATGCAGAAGTAGCTTTTGTCTCTAAGTGGATGTAACACTCCGAATGTATTTGTTATTTTAAGCAGTTTTGTCTTTCTTAAATGTCTGGCCGTAGTCAAATTTTGTGGCCAAATTCAGCCCTGCTGTAATTAGCATATCATTTATCTATAAATTTGTTTCTCAGTATGCCATTCTTCCTGCCAAATGCCTATTCCTATTCCAGTAATCATAGCCATGAAGAAAAAAAAAAATAGATTTATGTACCTCGTGGCAGTGTTTTTTCCCAAGGCAGATCTGCAACTTGAAGCACATTTCCCCTATGTAGCTGTGGCAATCACCACCCTTTTACATTTGGGGAAGATTGTGTCTGGACTGCCAAATTTGCAGGTCAAATCTACATCGATTAGAGAGAAACGGACACTCATATTTCCATCAAAAACCTAAGCCAGCAGCAGTCAGGTGGGTGAAACAAAACCAGGCTGGAACAATCGGAGCTGGGGAGAGACCGATGCAGCGCTAAAGGGCATCTTTGGGAACTGTCCCACTGCCCTCGAAGCCTTGCTGGACCGAGCCATCAGTGACCAGGTGCACATGGCCCTCACCTGCCTTGCAGTAAGCTGTAGCTGGGCTCTGCCACAACACAGTCAGCTCTTGGAAAGTGAGCAATGAATTATTGCAGCGTCCTTCAGCAAAGGCATTACAGGAACAAAACGCTGGGTACCGGACCACCTGTAAATATGTCAAAAATCAGAGCAGACACAAAACTTAGGCTGCTGTGGTTTAAGTCTCTTCTCTGTCTTTCCTGGAGCCACAGCTACACCCCCCTGCAGATAAACATGGTGCAAGGCAGAAGGAAAAGACGCTGTGGAGCCCTCCACACTTGCAAAGGTATCTGGTTAAAACGTGGCCACATGACAGAACCAGGTTCAAGGTATAAAAACCCAAGGATTGAAAACTTTGCTCATATATATTCTTCAAGTGGTGTTTAATACTGCTTCTTTTGTTTGTTTTGACAATGGATCTTATCTTTTGGTAAGGGCTGTGTTCAGGACTATTATTACCCTATATAAAAGCCTCATAGTCTTTCTTTCCACTTGTTCAGCACACCAGAGTGGCATAGCAAATTTAATCGAAGAACGCAGCTCCAGGGAGAGCCTTTTGAGACTCTCCCCTTTTTCATAATGCTGTTATCTCCACTTCCTTGTGTTGGGGATGCATAAAAATCACAAAAAAGTCATTCTGAGTATATTCTTCCTGATAATTATTGTCAGACTCCGAGATAAGTACCCTACGTGATGTAATGTGTGTTAGAACCGGCTCTCTGAATGCAAATCCTGCAACTCTTATAGGCCCAGACAATGGTAGCCCTAAACACTAGGGCCTAGTATTTTGCCACAGACAAGAGAGAGCTTTGATTTTTTGTGTTTTGATAAGGCACAATCTGGGTGCCTTTATCTCAGCTGTTATATTTAAAGATGACATTCTAGCCTTGCAGCCTTGCCTATTGTTTTGACCCTGATTATCTCCAAATGTTGTTGTTTAGTCAAACTCACCAGTTTAATGAAAGGCCTGCTCCCAATTTAAGGAAAATTATTTAAATGCAGAGTATCCTATACACTGTGGTTTCGAAAAGAACTAGGCGGTTAATCAAAAGTTAATTGTATAATTCTCATGCAGATTAGGGCCTCTTGCAAATGAATCCCAGGTTGTGATTATTAAAAAAAGGGAAAGTGCTGGAGAAATGCACAAGGGTCTTCAGTCTGGTAAACAATCAGCTAAGGTTTAATTTGTGGTAAACAAAGTGCTGATACACTAGGGGTCTCCAAAGGAGACAAAAAGGTGAAAATAAATTAAAAAACAACATACAGATATGATCTTTTTGTTTTTAGGCATCTTTCAAAAACACCAGCTAAATGAATAAAAAGTAATCCATTAATATTTACTGGCAGCATCCTGGCAATATGCAAATGACAGCAGTTGTATAATTATACTCCAACCCTCGGACAGGGATCTTGATCATGAAATGTCGCCACCATCTCCAATAAATACCTATGTGGTGCTCCCAAGTACAATAAATGGCTATAATGAACAGTTTGATTAATCGCAAACTGTTTCTCTATTTGCCAATAAACAACCTTGGCAGAAAAGAGCACAAGTGATATGTTTAAAGCCTGTAAGTATGCTCCAAAGGTATCTGAGCAAAGGAAAGGAAAGTGATGCTTTCTATGCCAAATAAATATTACAAAGTTAAAAATAAAAATAAATAAAAAGGTTGTTGAAGTCAATCTTTAAAGCCTATCATGATGAAGTGGTGACAATTACACTGACTGAATTGTTTTTTACTAGTTAGAGCTATCTGTGATGAAAAGTAAGTGATGTGGACACAGTTATGGGAAGGCCGTATGTGACTGCAAAGCCCACTGATGTGGCGCTGTCAAGTGGGACTGGACAGTAAGAACCAGAAGTGCTTGTCTGTCTGCCAAGAATTACTCTATTATTAGCTTATTTATTTACTGATGACAATATGTTTGGTCCTGTTCAAACCAGACCTCGGGAGCATCCCCAGACCAAGACACAAACCACCGCATAAGCCCTCATCCCGAGAGACAGATGCTTTTTGACTGGTCTTCAATTTAATACAGGGTCTCATGGACAACTGTACAGCTGACCCTGGCTCTTCAACACACCCTGAATCATAATTTTTTCTCTGCGATGAAGAGACTTATCCTTTAGCTTTCAATTAAGAACAGGATCCTCAGCCAGATACTGCTGAATTAAGCAAAAACTTCAAATGTCTTCTTAGCTGGCCACATTCAGTCAGACTGAACAGTTTTCAAGAAAAGAAAAGGCTTATGTATATTTAGATAATTATATTTATATATGCACAGGCTCACAAATATAAATACTTATGCATCTCTGTCTATATATGTATATTTATGTATGTATAAAACTATAATAAACATTTTCAGATTTTCAGCAAGAAATAGTAATGCAGCAGTCACAGTCAGATCCACAATTAAAGCATTAGCAGAACATGCACAGGTTTTACCAGAATTTGGCACAGTTTCTGAATGTATTAAATTAAATATGGAAGCAGGAAAGAAAAGCAGGGACTAACCACAAGAAACTATAATTCTACCTTCAGTAACAAAATGCTACCATTAACTACAGTTTCAAGAAGAAATAAATGCAATACTCAGAAATTCTAAATACTCAGAATTTTTTTTAAAATATATTATAATCTGCCAAGTATAAGGATTTTACAGAAATCATTGCAATATTTTAAAGACTATTTATTTAAAAGGTAATCACCAAAGATAGAAAGCCTTCTATAATTTGTGCTGCAGCCTTCATCTGGAGGTGAAGGGAATGCTATCTGACATTAATTAGTAATTAAGGCACACTTGTATTTGCCAGTAAATTGAAAAAGATTACTAAGAATCAAAAATGTCTCTAAAGGGGGTTTTATTTCCTTTTATTTTTAATTATTTATTAACTGTATTATTTTTACTTACAGCATTTTATTTTGAATGGAAGGCAGGAATAATGCTGCCTTACAAATAAAAACCTGGAAATTATTAATTGCCCATTATTAGCTTTAAAAAACATCAACGTTCACTTCCATATATGTGCATCATCATAATTAAAATAATTTCCCAGGGAGCCGAAGTCTGCCTGAAAACATTTCGAAACTCTGCTGTGGTATTACTGCATGCAGCTGTAGGTGCTCCAGAAGTGCACTACAGCCAAATAACTCTGCAGCAGGAATCTGCTGCGCCAGGTCCTCTGGATGGAGCTTGTCTTGTGGTGACCTTTGCAACCACATCTGCAAGTCATCTGCCACCATCTGCCCCCGTGTTATTGGCATGGTTTTGCCCTGCATTTGTAAGAGCGGAAGCAAATGACATTCTCTGCAAAAAGCAGGAAACCTGGAGCGTCTCGAGACGCAGGGCCACCATACGGGCTCCTGGGACAACAGACGAGCAATACCCACTGCACACAGAGTTTGAGGTTATTGTTTCTTTTAACAGAGGAACCCCAGAACATCAGAGACCTTTAAATAGCATTGCTTGGGGTGCAGGTAAGGTTAGCGTTGACTTTTCACATGTTTCAATCAGACCTTCGTAGATACCTAATAAATCTTACATCAGAGAAAGACTTTTGAAACTAAATTGTTCAGTAATATGCATTTTCAATCAAAACACAAGGGAGACTTTAAAAATTTACTGAGCATAAATAAAATATTTGATCTTTCCGATTCTTATTTTCCAAACCCTTACAGACACTTCATACTAATATTGACATTAAACTTCAATATTGATGTAGGAATGATGAAACAGAAATGTGCAGTATAAATATTTTAATAGGATGCAGTGGGACGTTTCCACAAAAATAAGTGTTTTTCAAGGCATGCTCATGCTCGTTTCCCCACTAGCATGAAACACAAGTCCCAGGTGGCTGCTCCCACACCTGATGAGGCTACCAAAGCCCCATGGTTGTACCCACAACCTGCAGGCATCTGCAGGCAGAGAGGCAGGGCAGTGGCAGCAAAGTGCTCAGAACTGAGCAGGTTCTTACCTTGCTCTCAGTGTTGGTGGTCCCCACTGCTCCCTGGCTCCAGGCAAGTCTGCAGAGATGCTTAGAGAAGGCTGCAGACTTCTCCCCAGCCTCAGCATGGCTGGCAAAGCCCAGGAGCAAACAAATCATGCCCCATGGATGCACCTCTCTGATGTGGTCCAGTCCCATGTACCCTGTGTCACTCATACTCCTCAGGTGAGTTGAGACATCTACAGAGTTATAGTTCCTACTAAAGCACATTAGATGCCTGCTCAGCCTAGCAAGTAAAATCACAGTCTCCAAGGCACATGTTATTTTTTCTTGAAAAGCATTTTGGTGTCATTTTATTTCTTTTTTATGAAAATCCCCTTTTTACATTTAGTCATGTTCTCATTTCATTGTGGAGGAAAAAGCAAGGGATCTGAGCCAACATGAAAAAAGAGTCTAATCTACTTTAAAAACAACAACAAAATTCAAGTAATTAGAGCCAGGTTGCATGGGAATCATTACAGAAGTCAATATCCAGCACCAGGAAAGTTATCTACAAAGTACCAGATGGTCACTAGTAAAATAAAAGGATGTGAGAACTCAAATGCGATCTTTCAGGGAAAATAATAATAATAATAATAATAATAATAATAATAATAATAATAATAATAATAATAATAATAATAATAAAGAAAAAGGAAGAAAAAAAAAAAAAAAAAAAAAGATTGTGAATTTTCCTTGGGGGAAAACAAAAATTACTTTCTTCAATTTTGTCATGAGTTTGGCTAATCGATATGTAAACATAAAGGCTGAGCTGCAGAGTAAGCTCCTCTTGCCTTTCACATGAGTAGAGAGGCCCGGCTTTGAGGTACTCAAGCAGTGAATTCAAAGCAAGAATTTGTCAAAATACTTGTCTGAATAGGACAGAGCATATGGAGTAAATAAGGAGAGAAGGGAACACTCATAATACCTCTCCGGAGGTACCTCCAAGCCAGCAGCATCCCTGGGCCATGTGCCATCTCCGTGTCCGTGCAGACAGGGCCCAGTGCTGGGGCCTGGCATGGTTTCTCCTCCTCACACAGCCTGTCATCCTCACACGGTGTGGCCTTCCTTCACTAGGCAGGAGGGCCAGGAGGTCTTTGCAAAGGTGTGCAGATGTTTCTCCAGTTTTCTCTTACGCAATTATTGCAAGTGAAGCTCAAGAAGTCACTCCCCCAATTAACCTTGGATAACAAAATTAACTAAGAACTCTTCTCACGTCCTCCTGAGAACTTACTTTTCACACCATGCCTTTAGGCATCCTATGGCATCCAGCAAAAGTCTTCTTTCCCTGAACAAATGGGATGTTGCCTTCTTTGCCAGCAATGGAAGTGTGCCCATGTGATCGCTGTCAGAAAGTCTGACTAAAGTCTCCGAAAAACTGATTGCACCCACTGCAAATTAAGAAAAAAGCCTCAGCGTAAATATTTAGAGACTCGTATCAGACTGCCATTTCTACAGCATACTTTTCAAAGTGGACTTTACAATAGGAAATAGGTACAATAGGAAAATAATTGAAGGTGGTAGATCAGTTGCTAGCACAGTTATTCAGAGCACTTAAAGTAGACGCATCTTGGCCTGTTGAGGGTTTTCTGTTAATTTTGTTAGGCCTGTTTTGAAGTGATAGATATTTGCAGAGATGCAGGCAAGCAAGCAACAAGCAGGCATGAGCTGCCTACTGAGGCAGAATTTAATTGCAAATGTGACAGGGAGAAAGGTCCCAGTCAGAGACAAGAGAGCAACAAGCCCTGGCCACCTGAAGGGTTTCAGCAAGCATCCTGGGATCATGGGCTCTTCAGATCCCAACAGCACAAATTTTTGGGAGCCCCTGGGCTGAGCTGCACATGGGCTGAGACCTAGGCCTGCAGAGACACGTCCTAACCACAAGCTCAGAAGCTCCAGCCTTGAGTTTAACTGAGGAACTTCCTTCTGCTTCACCCAAAAGGAGGCTCAAGACCAGTGATGTTCTTGTACACAGGACGGCTAATTCACCCTTAGTGCCTGATGAATGACAGCAAAACGCACACTCAGGAAAATCTGATTTTTAGATGATGAACTCCTTACTTCATAGAATTTTTACTAATATTTTGGCTATGTCTGAAGAGAGTAACAGCTGCAGTACAGGAAAAATAAAGGAAAAATAATCAACTTGGAACAAACTGTCACTGATTTCCTTGTAGTCCATGAAGTTAGGCATATTTAATCCAAGCATGTGTTAGGTTTTCAGCCCTGGGCCTAGGGCTGAAGTGTGCCTCAGAGTATGGTAGATAGGTGGCCAAAGTAAAGCTAAGTGTCATTTTTAATTCTCTGAAGCTCCTTTGCAATGTAGGGTTGAAGTCTTTTGCAATCTGTGAATTCATAAATACATAAACACGATCATTTGGCATGAATTTAGTGTAGGTTTTGATTGTATCTAGATATCACTCTTAGCACTCTGAAGCAGCCAATATTAGTGTTATTTCAGCTAAAGAATAACTTAATTGTCTGGTAATTAAGAATTGGACAAACGGAGGAATGCTAAGCATACTGCCCAGTACTTATTTGGCTTTTCTGTAAAGGGTTCAGATAATTTTCATAATTTTATATTTACCTCAAGTTTTAAGACACTGAGGTCACCTATGCAAATTCCCTACTGTTAGCTTAAGTGCAGAAAATATGCAGAGGCATTAAACTGGTAATTTATACTCTTCCATGAATCAGTCAAGGGCTGTTTTCATGAATGTCAAGACTGAGAAAAAGAGGTTAGACAGCAAATATACATTAAAATTATAAAGCACTCAGTGATAAACATCTAGAAGACCCTGTTTTAACTTCTACATTATTTCTGCCATCCATTAGATAACAGATCAGTATTTCTACTATTGCAATGAAACTTGAAATACTTTTAAGCTCATACAAAATGAATTCAGCTGTACAGCTTCATGGATGTTACGTTTGGTGTAACAACCTACAGAGGAGTCACTTTATTTTAAATGAATTAAAGATGAAAAGTGACTCCATGACATCACCCTGACATTTCCTAAGATGGCAAGAGCAAGCTGATGTCACACATATTCTAAGTAAACATGTTGAAATATATTAGCTAATATTTTTATCTGGACAGCAATCAAATTAAGTCAACAGAAAACAAAATAGGTTGAAAGCAAACATTTCAATTTTTACTCTCTTGAACAGGAAAGAACAAATTATTTATAACACTGCAGTTTTTACGTGCAGGCAAGACCTTCACTTTAGACTTTAGGAAAGAAAAAAAAAAAAAAGTATTACAAGCAAGCTTCTTTTCAAGTCTGCACAAATCCAAATTTCATAGGTGTACAAGCCAACATACCCAGAGGACCATGATTCATAATTCTATCTAGAAATGGGCTAAGTAGCACTTTTTCTAATGTGAACATTGCAAGAGGTTGGGAAAAATACCAGATGCCTGTTTTTTTGTTTTTGTTTTCACAGAGACAGACACTGTTTCTGTCTCTCATCCCGGTCCCACTGTGAATCACATAGACAAATACTGGCACTTCTCAAAATTGCATTTCACCCAAGCCTAAAAGGCAAATGGCAGTGACTTTGCAAACCTAGAGAGACTCATTCGGAAGAGTTTGAATCTCTGTCAAACAGCTTGCTGCAGCTTTAAATAATAAATAACATTTTCCACATTATTGACACATTTGTCATACAAACAAATGATGGGAGAGAGCAATGCCCATCTCTGTCTCCATGAGCCTCAAGGCCCACATCCCTCACCTGTTGCACAGCAGTGAGATTAAATGCCAAACCTGACACCAGGTGGAAAGCTGTTTTTATGGTTTTATCTACTTTTTTTTGTGTTGGCTTCACACCCAATTTTATTTTCAATGACAAAGCATACTAGAGTCTTTACATTTTAGCAGGAATATCTGGTACTAGGACGAGATTACAGCAACAGCAAACGTGGCAGCTCAAGCTAAAGCACGACTGATTACAGCCCTCCTAACTCAGGTGCTCTTAATTTTCTCAAATCCCTGTGGGGCTGAAATTTTCCATGTTTGCTCTCCGCACAGAGGCAAACAGTTTGTTGTTGAAAGAGTCAACAGAACCTGTTTTGCTTTCTGTAAATGTTAAGGGAAAAGTTTTCTTTAGTCCTGCAATCCAGCAATGTTCACTTGCAGTTCATTGACAGATCATTTTTGACCATTTCCAAGGTATTAGTGTCTGTGAGGAAAAAATGAAGTTTGAAGAAAAAAATGTTTGCACATTGGGAACTACAACTCTCAGAAAATTTAGAAAGCTCATTTGTATAATTGGATTTTTCAGCTAGGATTTTTTTTAGATCAAAGTTGCGATCACTTGTTATTCAGAAATTTTCTTTAATTGTAGCTTATGTTAAAATACACAAATACACAGGCCTTTCAAATAACAACTGGAGGAAGGAGAAACATTACCACCCAGTTTATTGATGCCAAAACCAGGCTACTGAGAAAAATTGAGATTTTGGCAGAATGAAGCTCCCTTTGCATGACAGAAGGAAGCCAGAATTTGTTTGGTGATTCAGATAATTCAATACCAGAATCAAGATCAGAATGAAAGTTCTCGGGCAACATCAAATTTACTGAACTGGAGCATACCTCCCTGTGCCCAAGCTTTGCCACCTAAAGAATGGATAAAATAATCTGCACTTCTCATTAGTAAAAAAAGAACAACTTTCTCGTACTCTGTTCTCTAATATGCAAACATGGAAGAGGCAGGTAAACTCTTTCAGCCTGTAAGATAAGTAAAGGCTTATTCCTCATCCTCAGAATACAGCTTAGCGGAAATAGTTTTGTTGATGCGGAAGCATGTTTTATAAAAATAAGAATGAAGGTACGCACTGTTCCAAGTAAGTTCTTTGGCTTTGCCGTAAGGGATGGAAAGTGCTCTGAACATCTGCTTTCAAGTATTTATCCGTACTTATCCACAGCTGCAATCTTTCACAAGGCAAGATCAGTCTTTATCTCCAACTGGATATACCACATTACATACAGTGAACTCAGTACATTTTTCAGAGAACAGCATATAAACTAAAACCTTTTCTGCTCTGTAGACATTAGGAAGTACATGGTGGTTTTTGTAGAAGTAAGGGATTTGTATAACTGTCCTGATATTAAATTCCTTTATGGATGGTTGTTGGACAGCATCTCGCATGTCAGTGGGCTGATGTTCTCCTCCCTGAGAAATGGTTGTGTCCAAATAATGTCATTTGTAATGGTTAAATAAAGAAGAAAGAAAGAAGATTTAAAAGGCAAAACAATATCATGCTAAACTTTGCTAAAATCTTATTGTAGTAAACCCTGCTGAACTGAATTTTATACTAAGACATCCCCTAGGTAATAGATGAAGATTAAACAACACAAAAAGAGAGTGCTGGTTAGTTAATCAGACCAGCACAACCACAAATTTTGCTTGATGGAAATGTGCTTAGCCAAGGAGTTAACCAGGTATTAAGTATGCAGAAATTATGCAATCTTTAAATGCACATATTGCTAAATTAAGATAAAGAGATTTCCTGGGTACTCAAGAGAGGTTGGTCACAGGGAACCAAAGTTTCAGAAATATAAACTAAACAGCTCTGGAAGTTTCAGTGTTCATTCTTCGTTTTCTCTTTAACCAGAATCAAAAGGAAAATTCTATGTAAACTATGTAACTTTGTTTACAGTTGTAAAAAATGGCCAGTCTGTGGCCAGAAACTTCTGAGGAAAAGTTCTTCTAAAATCTTCTGATCTCTTCTTCTTCTTCTCTCTCTCTTTTCTTTTCTTTTTTTTTTTTTTAATATTTATTTTTGTTTTTGCCAGATTAAGACAAACTTTTGCTAAATAACATAGGAACACCATAGGGATTAATCATCATGTACACAGAAAAGGACATCATCACTCGTAAAATTTCAAGTTTTCATTGCAGTAGCCAAAAAAGTGCAAAGAGTAGATGGGCAGTTACTCAGAAACAGCTCAAATTATCTGCTGCCTTTGTGTCTGAAAAAAATCTCACACCCAGGGAAACAGGAAGCTTTAGAGAAATGCAGCCTAGGCATTCATTTATTCAGCATTATTAATACAGTCACCTGCTTCTCAATTTACCTGAAATAAATAGTCTGTTTCTATTAACAACATTTTGTAACATTTGAAATAAATGCAGAATGATGAAATAAAAAAAAAATATATTTGAGAAATGATAATTTTCTTGTCACAGGCCAACAGCCACACATTATAATAGCTTGCTGTATTTCTTGCATTTGTTTTCCTCAAGTGTTTTTTTTGTTGAACATCTCCAGTACCAGCTTTTTGCACAGGACAGCAGGGGCTTGGGGCATATCTTTTTGCCCCATTGGAGACTTTTTCCTCAGTCTCCCATGCTATGGAAGTACTACCACACGAGTGATGCTGAACATTGCTCTTGCCTTTGTAACATTTCAGTTCTCCCCAGTCATCCAGTGTGTTTTAACTAGCTATGACGAATAACTGCTGGTGGTCTCTTGACACATAAACCAGATGTTTAGGAACAATAGAGCTGAAGAACATAGCTTTGGTGCCGACTTGTTGGCAATGCCTTAACACATTGCTGTTCTTGCCTTGTTTATCAGGATATATTACCAAGATCTCACTTTATAAGAGGGCATGAAGACAGTACGTATGGAAACAACCACACAGCATAAGATACTGACTGTAATTGTCCAAATTTCACAGCCATGCAGAAGAACAATGATGACAGCTTCACAGCAGGAATTTATTATTTGAAGCTAGCTACCACTTTTATTCCATATCTTTAATGTCCCAGATCTGCTCAGCTTTTGCTATTTTCTGAATATTTTTTTCACCACCTGTGCCATGTTTTGCGATAACAAAGTTCGTCTACAAAAAGTTTGTCTACAAAGTTCGTCTATTCCTGCATTATGAACTGTAAGAGTCTGAAACAAGATTTGCTTTCATATGCAGACCAAACCACTGGGCTATGCAGGCAACAGTCCTTGCACAGCTACCTAATCTGTGTGCAGCAGTTCATGGCCACACCAGCTGCCCTGTGATCTTCAGGTAGTGTGGAGTCTCTGCAGACTGGCTTCACTTTCAGATGATTTTAAATGCCAATTGTCTCTAAAACAGTGGATGTTTAAATTGGAAGCTGCGCAGCCTTATTTTACATCACATTGACTGCAAAGACTCTGCCTTTGCCCAAATCAAATTTGATGCTCACCTGGCATGATGGAAAATGTCAACATTTTCCAGTTTTTCTGGGCATCCATGTTTGTGCAGAGGTTTATGAAAGCCTTCACCTCTATTGACAATGAAGGTTTGGTTTAATACAGCAAAACTCACAAGTCAGCCATTGGAGCCAAAGTGACTTTCTGGAGGAATCTTTACAAGCAGCCTCACTAACAAATGAACAAATGCTAATTTTTTTCTTCTGGCAAAGGCTTTCCATCAGTGGAATGTTATGAGGTTCATGGGTAGCTGAAAAACAGATGATGTATAATAGTATATGTTCAACAAAACATACATTGTTCCTAATGTTCTAAGGATTTTACTTCTAATTGTATATATACAATATATACACACACACAAAAAGTTTGAGCTTCACTGCACATAAATGCATGTTTAGAAGACGGCAGCAAACACTAGGCTATAGTACAGGCTCCCCATGAGACAAATATAGACTTACTTCATCTTTCAATTCTGGCATGCACTTGGGTTTTATGGGTCTGGTACAAAGCCTGCTGAAAAATCACTCCATTGACTTCATATTTCTTTGAATTAAACTCATCTTGACTGAAAGCACCAGCTTCTAGTGTAGGTTGGCCCCTGGAAATACATATTATTTTATCCATTAACCACAAAGAAATTAATTCCTAGTTATGTATAAAGTTCCAGCTCTCTCTCCAAATCATTCCTTTTGCTTACACATTTCTGCCATTGTGCTAGAGACAATATTTGGCACTCAGTTGATGGCCTTGGTATAGTCCTCAGTAAATATAAGGGACTATACAAAAGCAAATGAAAGATCAGATGTCAGACCGCTTCCTCTTTCAGCTCTGAAAGGCTGAGCATTTTGAGAGCAGCTGTATTGGCTCCAGTGAATGTTTTGTCGAGCTCTACAAATTAGTTTGATGTAATTCTACTTCTGAATGCCAGCAGAAGGACAAGTTAGTTGCCTTTTTTTTTTTTTTCCTCTTCTTCCTCAGCTATCCAACCCATTCATATTTTAGTGCTCAGAGGCTGTACTTGAGAAGTGATACCCTAGATTACCCCTAGGCGGTCCCCTAGCAGTGTCCAAGCATTACCGCAGGAATCTGGCCATGTTTGTTCAGCTTCGATAGAAACCTCGACACTCCAATTTTCACTCAGTTTTTCTTTTAACATAATCCTGAAGTACCACTTTCCAGTAATTGCAAGGTCACAAACTATTCCTATGACAATAACCAGTGTTCACCAAAATCTGTTAGTGTTTTGAATGGGATTGCTTGGATGGGATTTTACTGGGATTGCTCAGGAAAATACCTAGTGAGGTTGAACGACATTTTCTTGAAACATCAGTAAACTATATAACACGCAGGCCACAACATCTGACAGTTAATACATTGAGGTACCACAGACCCAAAACAAGTTAAGTTTCAGGCTTCATCTGGTAGAAATTAACATAAACCCACTAAAGTACATGGAACAGCGCAATCACATTGACTTATCTATTTTCAACACCAATAAAACATGTTCTTATGTGGCAACATTTCTGTGCACAACCCTACAGCATGTTTTTTCTCCTCTGTTCCTCACAAAAATTTAATTCTACCTGCCTTACATCAATGTGTTTTTTATATTTCAGGATATCTAACGTGTTCTTCAAGACATCAGACAAGATCTTAGCAGGTTCACATAAATAGCAGCTTGGACAGGACTTTTCAGGTTTAGCTATTCCCCTCCATTTGTCTTTTCCCTTCACAGTACCTTTTTACTCCAGATCATGCTTTATTTTCTGCCATCTTCAACCACTGGAGTGCTATATAACATTGTTTTGTTAGTTAGTGCCTGCTAGATATAACACAAAGATTCAAGACCTAAGGAGCAAGAAATCACAAAACGAACACAAAGCATTAAGTGGTGATACCAAAGTGTAGGGGGAAGAACAGGGAGCTGACAAAACACAAGGATGGGAGCAACATTACAGGGGGAGATGTTTCGATTACGCTGAGGAAAGCATAGCCAGTGGTGAGCCTGTCTTGTAAATGATCTCAGCCTTGACCCAGCTTTTCTCTCCCATTTTTTTCTGGAAAACACTTTGGAGATCGTTCTCAAGGCCACGTAGCTCCAGTTTAGTAACATTCTCTCTAAGCCATCACTACATGATCTGCTTAGATGCAACACATAGGAACTGAAACCTCGCTAAGATCCCATAAGAGGTACCTAGTTCTGAAGGTAGAACCTTTGACCAGTTCCTGACTGAGCAATGATATTGGATAGTTGTGAAGACTTTGAAATTTTCTGGTCTAATTCTCATTTCAGTGAATGTGAAAACACTATGATTTTATTTATGTACTTATTTATTTTTCCTGAGATGCTCTTTGGAGGACAAAATAATTAAAACAAATTTTTAAAAATTATATTTAATTTTCACCCTCATTGAGGATAAATATTTTTGAATGTTTAAAGCAATGTAGTGCATAGATTTTTTAAAAATGATCAAAAACTATATCCTGGACACAAAAAGTACAATACTTCATTTTTGCTACTGCTTTTGAATAAGCACCAAAGTGCACCTCTCTGGAGATGTGTGCTCAATATGTGCTCAGAATCAATTTGTAGTATATTGTAGTGATGGACTGGACTGGAGCAGCTACAGTCAATTGTGTCAAAGTGTATTTTGGGCAGCCTTTAATCTGAAGAGCCACTCGAGTGTTGTGTAACTAGGTACGTTAAACTCATTACATTTTTGATAGAGTATAGTAAGTCCCTATTCACAACAGCCACTTTCAAATTTGTGACTTTTTTTTTTTTTTTTTAATAAGAAAGACCATAGTCTGCATCACTAGCTGACAATATTCGAGACCATTGTATAGAATAAAGTGATTTAAAGTGACAGTGATCCTCTGGAAGGACTCTGTAGCCTGAAAATACTGCGTATGTCACCACGACTTCATTTATGCTTTGCATATCTATTTAAAAAAATAAATACCGTATGTAAAAGGGGGTCATTTATATTTAGGTTAACAATTCATTATGCATTTGTACTTGCAAAGGTCAAATATTTACAAATATTAGCAAACAAGAAGCAATGCAGTGTGAATGAAAAACTTTTGTTGAAAGAGGGAAATGAGAGAACTTCAGTGACTTGCCCCATCTCCATACTGGCTTCCAAGACAGCAGCTGATGTCTATTTACACTCTTCCTCCTCAGAGCAAGACTGCTTTTTGCCAGGATTCCACTCTGCACAAGTCTTAAAATAAATAAAAAAAAAGAAAATGAAACGAAGGATACTTTCACTTGCCCACCCTAACAAAAATACCTCTTTCTGACGAATTTGCCAGAGTTATTATGCCTTTCACAGAACTTACGCTTTTTCTAACTGATCCTTTGCGTGAGGAACACAAATAGATCAGGCTCTGTATGAATACCCATACCCACTGTGACCGTAGCTGATAGTCTTCAACCATTATTGACTTCTAAAAGCAACGCTAGGGAGGGGACACTGCAACTATCATTCAATCCCTTGTTGCCGAAATAAAAACCCACTAGCAGAAATTCCATTTAGCAGGGATAAAAGATAGAAAGCAGAAACTGTATTAGCAGTGCCATTCAGCTGCAGCTCTGGGTTTTCTCTTTCTCTGAACTCTGACCTATTCTGAACTGTAGACAAGGCAACCGGCACTTCCCCGGAGGAAGGAACACATCTCTGCTGAAGAACTTCTCATCCAGGCTTTGACCTGGATGAGCCAGACTTGGAACCAGGCTCTGAGGGTGCCTGGCTTTGTGCTGGAGCTCTCAGCTTTCTCCCAAAAGTAGTCCTGAAAGGAAAGCCTGCCAAGAATAAGCAAACTGATGTATTCATATGAGCAAATTACGTGCCCCTTGAAGTAGTACACACCCAAACATCACCAGCATTACTCAGGAAAGCTAGAGATGCTTGTGAAAATGAATTAAGATAAGCTTGGGTCCACTTGAATCAAAGGTCAGGAAAGACTACATGCAATCAAAATATCATAAAGGAGATAAAAATAATCATAAAGGAGGTAATGACAATGACATGAATAGGCTTAGGACATTACAAACTACTAATTTTTCAATGCTTTCTCTCTTTTGCTGGGCACCTCAGAGGAAGCAGGGCCTGAGACACTTTGCAAAAAAACTCTGCATAAAGAGAGGTGAGATGGCAGCACACTTTGTGTTTGTAACAATGATCAAAAAATTACCTAGCAATATGCTTTCAACATACACAAATCTCAAATGCAAATTTGTATGTGAACCTAGAGTCTCTGGGTGACAGACAAAGATGGTTTACAGCCAGACAGAAATTTATATGACATATAGCTGGATATACAATATAAAGATATTAGATACAGCTACACCAAGCTCAGAAAAAGATAAGATTGCTACAGAGATTATAAACAATTAAGAATTATTGATACCCTTTTAGAAAGTCGATAACCCTTTAAGCCACATGATTAATTTCTTCACCACTTAAGTTCTAAGGAAGGGAGCCCCACCATATGGATGTCCTATGTCTTCGCTCTCTGTTCCTTCTCTCTCCTGAATTCACTCTGGCAAAGATTTAGGTTAAGGTTTCTACAAGTGAAGCACAGGGTATGACATCTGTCTGTAGGTCTGCAACAGGAATTTGGGAAAGAATGACAGGATCAATTGATAGCCCGAGAAATCCGACGCTGTTAGAATCAATAATGTGTGTCTGGAGCTGGGTTATCAAAATGATGTGGCCAGAGTCCTGCCTGAGCCTTCTAGTGGTCCTGGAGCTGATGAGCACAGGAAAGGAGAAATAAAGCAGTGCCAAGGCTTGAGACAGGGAAACGGTGCTTGGCAGCAGTCCTGGACTTGCCTCCTCCCAGGATCAGATCTGCTGGCACTTGTACCAGGAAGTGATGAGCCACAGTTTCTGCTTGTGCAACATTTTCAGGATGGGGATTAAGAAACCATTCTGCAGGCAAGACTTACTAAGGGATGTTATGGAGACCCAGGAAGCAGAGCATTTTAGGTTGAATTAAAAATATATGTGTATATATGCATATACATATATATACATATATATATGCACATACCACGTTCACAGACTAATTGCAAATTGCATTCTAGCATCTAAGAAAGCATATATTAGTTTATATCAAAGCAATTTTATTAAAAAATAGGTGGTCATGCAACCATCGGAACAGCTCAGGGTTGGAAGGTCTGGTTGGAAAAACCAATGCCTGCTCACCTGGAGAAGAAGAACAAGGGCTCCCAGTGTGTCTTACCTGGTTACTTACTGAAGGACTTTAGTAGCTAAGCCAGCCCACACTTGCACTGGAGTGGTAAGAGCAACGGCTCTCCTCAAAACCCTGAGAGTCCTCTTGGCCATTGGCTTTTACAGACCCCTTGGACAAGTTTCCTGGCCTCAGCTGTACAAAACTTCTGGCCTGGGCTCAGCTGAACCTCTGGGGAAGAAATATCTTTGAGGATATTCTAAAAAAAAAATACACCGAACCCTTCATCCAACCTGAGAGAGTATATAGGAATACCCAATTTGATTAAGGAATAAGGCAAAAAGAAACTCTTTGTTGAAGGTAAATCGAGAACTTTTGAGGACAGAAGTTACAAGAAGCCAAAACTTCAATACTCAAAGTTGAACACTGTTCCCCATTTAGGAATGATATGATTTTCCATCTGAAAAAAAAAAAAAAAAGCCTGGATAGCCTGGATATTGCTGATGAAGGGTACGTCTATGTAGACCTTAATATGAAAAAGGGAACACATTTTGTTTGAACATTACAGCCGTTGGCATCTGCTCAGCTGCTTATTAATTTTTAACCATACCTCTCCCTGTGCCGCATTCAGCCCACTTTCGTTTCACTGCAGCCAACGGTGTTACCCCAGGGGTGAGTTTGCCCCACTGCAATGTGCTGCGTGGTGGCCTCTGGTGACCAAATTAGCATCTTTCAGTTTCCAAGAAGGTGAGCAAAAGCCCTTTAAAGCTTAGTAGAAAAAAATAAAAAATAATAATAAAAAAAATAACCCTGCCAAATAGTAAAATTTGGCCATCGTTATTGCTGACTGCTTTTCTTTTGAAAAGCAAACTTTGTTGTCAGCTAACTCGGGTTTCCAAAATTAGGTATATTTCTATTTTGAAATCTGTTAAACTACAAAGAATCCTATGGCTTTAAGTCTGGGTTGGCACACAGGTATTATTACTGTTATTAATTATTTATGTTCATAACAAAATCTGCCTTACATTTCTGTCACTTTTTTTTCTATCAAAATTCAAGCCAATTTTCTACAGAAGTTGATACAACTTTGGAATTGCCAAACTTGACTTAGTGTGTCATAAATAGCATGGAACTAATAAGGCTCAAAGTATCTATAGGATATATGAAATATTCAACAAAAAGATCAGAAATTCTATTTCTAGATGCAGAAACTTCATGATTCTGGTTTTCTGAATATGGGGAACAATTTTTTTTGTTTGTTTTATTTTTGTTTGTTTGTTTGTTTGTTTGAAAACATGTACAGGTGACATGTGCAAGGCAGAATTACATGGGAAGAAACTGTTAGAATTGTGCTGGAACTAATGGACTGACAGGGGCAGCTGGCAGTCTTTATCCCATGATGCTAAATTAACAGGACTAAAACCAAAAAAAAATCTACTATAAAATGGGAGATTATGAGAGAGAAATTAAAGTGCAGGAGATAAAATGTACCTGTTGTTTGTAGGCTGATCCCAGTGAGACAAGGATTTCAGAATAATAGAAAGGAACTATAAATACTTGGCAATTCTTAATCTATTTTAATATTAGTAGCTTGTAAATGCCTGCAACAACAGAGGACTTCTTTGACAAAAGAGAAAGGTGAGAGAGTCTAAGAAGAATCACATTTTACAATTTTGTAAGAAAATTAAAAGTGTTGTAACAAATGCCTCATACACGTTTAATTGTACCGTATTTTCTAAAGCCAAATCTATTGTAAATTCTCTTATACTTGTATCCATATAGTTCATAGTGAATCCTTGAAAAGTTCATCTTCCCATTACAGTCTCTTTTTTAAATATACATCTGGGAAGAAGACAGGTTTTTGTTTGTTTGTTGTTTGGTTTTGTTTTGTTTTGTTTTGTTTTTTTCTGTTTGCTTGTTTTAACCTGATGAGTAAGTGCTTCTAGTTGAGGCAGCTATAGGCTCAATTAATTGTAGGAGGAAGTCAGCTTCACATACAATCTATATAAATCACACATTTAAGCATGTGTATTTTTAATAAGTGTTCCTTAAGAGCACATATGAAAAAAGATCAGCTCAGTATTTCAAAAGCAAAATTATTCAAGGTTTGATTCTATTTCTGCTTAGACTCAGCATCTGCTTCGCTGGGCAATGGGTGTCTCTTGACATCAAGTACACGTGAAGCTAAGGGAAAAATGTCAGGAGAACGGTAATAAAATCTAAAGAAATAGTTCCAAAGTAATGTTTCTTTCTGCATATGTTTCTGTATCACTTCAACAATACCTCAAACAAATCAGAAAGCTTGTTTGAGTTTTTTCACTTCTAAGTCTTTGATTTTATTACTTCTGTAACTTTGGGCTTTGATTTTAATTGTTTGATTTTATGAGTAGTTTATAAAAGGACAGCTTTCATGTATGCTTATTGTATATTCAAAAATAATTAAACTGCTAATGGTCAGTTATTTACAAAATCACTTGCAGGAGACAATATAAATCAACTGCTGATGCCAGAAAATAACTTGAAGCAGGAAAAAGATGGGTCTTGGTACATGAAGGTTACTAGAAAGATTAGTCTAGGAACAGCAGTTTAAGTAATCTAATGTTATACTTTTCAAGATTTTTCCCTAGGAAAAGAACAAGACCTATTTCTTTTACTTCTCATTTACATTTTCAGCTTTCCTCATAGACAAATATTTACTTACCTGTCTTAACATGATTTCTTTTCATTCTCAAAAGGCGTTTATGTAAACCATTCAAATGAATTCATGCCTCTGTATAAAAATAAAATAAATGTTTCAATTCTGGGCAACCAGTTAAGCTCCAAACCAGAGCCGTGCCAGGTGCTGGGCATTCAATTGTCACTGACTTTGTTGGGTAGTAAAGGTGTCCAGAACCTTGCTGGTTCAACCACAAATCTTTTGTCTGCATAGTAAAGCACCTATTAATTAAGTACATGACAGTTCATAATTCTACTTTAGAGAATTGGGAAAACAGAATTGTTTGTACTGATAACATGCAAAACCAGTTCTTTATCAGCTGTTTTCTACCATTACTATACCTTTTGCAAACAGCAATGCATTGATATTTGGTCATGAGTAATAATTCCGTTGCCCTGCTGCCAGAGTACATTACACGCTCAAATACACGTTGTGAGTAGGCATTAGAAAATAAACTTCCCTCTTGCATTCTTCAGCTTTGCATGCTAATTGTCACGCTCCTACAGCTGAGAAATTACATCAGCCATCGCAGTGCTGGAAACGCTCTTCCATGCTGTTTTGCCAGTACACTTCAGTCCTGCCCTTCTGCATCCCTGTTATTCCAGCCTTTGCCCTCTCTTGAGCAGACGCTGCCAATTGTGTTAAATTGGGTAGTGGTTTTGGAATTGAACAAATTGGGACTAGAAAAAGACCCCAAGCTCATTTTCAATTTTGTTCTGAGCTCCTATTTGAACTCAAGTAGTTAGGAAAGCAATAAATAGGCCAGGGCCATAGGGGAACAGCACTTGATGTACATTTGGGTCAGGGGCTACCACTAGGATTTCTTTAGAAATCCAGATGATATTATATTGAAAAAAAAAAAAAAATCAAACCACAAAAAAGTTTTGTATGGAATATTTTGGCTAGTTACAGACACACTACTTCCATAGATACTACAATAACAGCAAAACCTCAAACGAGGTAAGAATAATATTTAGAACAAAGTTTATTTTACCCAGTTATTTACACATAGTAAAGTTAGCTTCCCAGATGTCTCATCTTCCATTTTAAAATTGTTATTCTACACTATTTACAAATAATTACTATAAAAAGAGAATAATTGTGGAGACCTTATGTTTAAATCTGTTTTTAATAAAATCCGTAGTTTAGTCTGTAATAAATCAATAACAGCTTAATAGCTATTATTATTATATACTTACAAAATAATAGTAGTTTACTACTATTATATAGTAAGCTATAATAATAGCTATTATTATATACTACTATTATATAATTATTATACTATATACTATAGTATATACTATACTATTATTATATATATTATTATGTATATATTATATATATACTTTAAACTGCATTCATGATTATATTATCCAAGTTTCTTATAGCTGTATAATTATGCAAGCACACAGATCTGTCTGCACTTTTTTTTGTTCTTCACTTTTTTTTTTTACGTGATTAAAAAGGAACATGGTGATGGAAAATTGGTTGTTTATTTTTAATAGAGACTTTATTATACTTGTTTAGAGTTTGGTGGGCTGTTTAGCTCAAGCTTGCTACACTTTTCTGATGCAGAGCCTGTTAAGGATTTACCTGAGAATGGGCAAGCTTGAAGAAAATATATTTGTGCTTAGAATGGAAGGTGATTAAGTTCACAAGGCAAACACACTCCCTGGACACTGGACACACAGTGAAGCGTTTAGCTCACAGTGTGGCAATGTAGTGGATTTGCCCCCACAGAAATTTCCTCATGAGATTTTCATAAACAGAATTAAAAATATAACTTTAATATCTTCAGCTGAAATTTTGGGAGCATCAAGATCAAGACTCTTAGACAATCGCAGACATATCCAGGTTATCACATGGGACAATGTGCTACATGAACTGATGCTATGCATTCTAGATGTGGGGTGATCCAAAGAATGGGATTTCTGTTTTAATTGTATCTTTGCAGAGATATTATAATCTCATTATTTTAGAGGGCTCTACTTGCTTCTTTTTAAGGCACTTTTAAGGATATGCATAATTAATAGTACATGAATTCTTTTATGTTCATTATTGGCATGACTTTTGAAGTAATGAAGGGGATATTTTACTATTCATACAAATAGTTTTGATTAATGCAAACAAGCAATTGTTGTTTACCTCTCATTCCTTCAGATTTGGACAATGTTTATTAATGCTAATTTCTGAGTGAAAGAAAACATTGAAATAGTTCTTTTAATTGAATGTATTATTCAAATAAATGACCAAAGAATACAAATATATATATATATATATATATATATATATATATATATATATATATATACACACACACACACACACACCATGAAACACCCATCTTTGCTGGTATGGAGATAATACCCTTTAGGGACACTCTGGTATGTTTCACTAACCCTAAATTTACTTCCAGGAAGAATAAAATCCACAAAAATCTTCAAATTGTTTACAAAATTGTCAGAGTGGTATGAATAGTAATTGGAGGCGTTTATTCTCATTTTTTTTGAGATCCAGTTTCTATCACTTTAGCAGTCAGAAGTTTGCAGCCCTTTAAGTGATACAGAATATGTTCATTGAATTAGAAATAAATTAGGAAAACAGTCCAGGAAACAGAAGTGACAAAGCTTAGAGCTATACTTTTGAACAGTCCAAGAGCAGAGTGTTTTTTTTTTAAAATGTAACTTTTACCAATGATATGATACATGCTGGATTACACAAAGGTTTCCACTTTGGTACAAAGGAATTAAATTTTCTGAAGAAAGTGATAAGCGTACATAAGCAAAATGCTCCAGTCAATTCACACCACTAACCATAAATATCTGAATAAATCTAAGTTGTCTGTTGAGGAATTGACTAAACTTTCTTCAAAACGGGACACAGATTTAGAACAGCCTGATAGTATCTGTCTCAACATTATTTGTTGGTATCCTAAAAAGACAAAAGAGATTCTGAAAAAAATGAAGACCTCTTGCTTATACAGTGCCAACTCCTGAGGCAGGTTGCTACGTTGATTTTAGACCTGTGTACAATCCTTTTATCTAAATAGAAATGATATTCATTACATTAAATGCAGAAGAGCACTAGGTTATAACATCCAGAATGTCTACTTACTGAAAGACTTTTCATTCATGCTTATCACAGGGAAACAAGACTTAGCCATAAAGTTGTTAAGTTACTTTTTGGTAAGAAGAACATCTAAACAGAAATATTTAACCTGGTTCTGGGTAGGTCCTGAATGACATGCAGATGTAAAAGAAAGCATTTAGTGAGTATGGAAATATCTCACTACTTGGTAATTTGTTTTTATACGTTAACTTCAGGTTTATGTGAACTGACTTCCACCAGCCGTACAGACCACCACAGCCCTCTCATAATCTTGTCTTCAGCTAAGGTGAGAAAACTGGAGACTGGGGTATGACAGACATCAAAAGTGAATCTGATCTACAACAGCTCTAGCGCTGGTTTCATGCTTTGCCACGATAGTAAATGAGGTAAGGAAACCCTTCCCTGTGTGTGATAACACCTGGCAAGGCCAACAAAGTTGCGGTTCCAACTTGCAAGAAGTTTTGGCCAGGACTGGTAGCCAGCACACTGCACACTCTGCACGATGCAGAGGTGGCACAGAAGTACCAAAACCTTAACCCCCAGCCCCCAGGTTGATAACTTCTTCCTAGTAATGACCAGAAAGCAGCATGGCAGTAGAGAAACACCTGTAATGAGATCTGCTGTATAAGTAATTTGAAATAATAAAATAAAATAAAATAAAATAAAATAAAATAAAATAAAATAAAATAAAATAAAATAAAATAAAATAAAATAAAATAAAATAAAATAAAATAAAATAAAATAAAAGTTATGGAAATAAAGTTACTGGTTAAAGCAGAAATAGTTTGGGAGATCACACCTTCAGACAATTAAGAGCAAACAGGGTGCATTAAACATTTTAGAAAAGTACTCTTCCAGATCTAATAACAGTACGGAAACTTTTGGAGGAGAAAAGGAGAAATGATGACTTTTCTAAGTCTTCCTACAGCTGTTTTCCATTCTTCTGCATAGGGAATAAGCAAACCTCTTCATTTTCACTTAATCATCTTTTTATGCTTTAACTTAAGCTTCAGTGTCAGCCAGTTAAAAAAAATTACAAAAATTCATAGCTGCTAATCAATCTATCTTTTTTGAACATGGACATTTATTTCATTTATTTGTTTGAAACTAATTTACTTGAAATCAGGTTATGTGACTGTAAACACTAAAACTGTAACTGGCCTGTTCTCAATGCAGTTGAGTGACTGATGCCACGTCAGAATTCAAATGAATTAAATGATTTCAGTTTAACAAATCATTGCCCAGAGTACCTACATGTAAATATTGTACAGCTGGTTACTCACTTTAATCTCTCAGTGACTTAGACAGAATTAGCTCTTATTATATCTCGAACTTGATGTTTGAACTGATTTCTAGTAAGGGCTATGTGGTCCTGAGCCAGCATAATATACATGTATTTTGCACATTGAAAAAGTCTTTCTGTCTTCATTCCCTGAGGCAAGTGTATTTCCTCTTTCCTTCTTGCTTTTCACAAGGGAACTGGTCTTTTCAAAATATTAAAAAAAAAAAAAAAAAAAAAAAAAAAAAAAAAAAAAAATCAACCTGGAAAAGGCTATCACTTTCCGAGATATTAAAAAGTTCTTAGCATGTGTAGTCTAATGACTTCTCTTAATTACCAGATCGGCTCTGTCAGATCTGATCATTGCTCTGTGTACATGTACAGGTATGAGAACATGAAAAGGCAGGGAGCAAACTAATAAACACCAACCCCACAACCATATATTTCAGGCTCGGAATTTCAGAATTTAGCACGAGCCAGGATTTGAGGCAAAGGCGGGGGTATGCTCTGCTAAGGTAACAAAGCAGCTCGAGCTATTTTTTTACACAACAGCAACATTTATCTTGGCGTTTTAAAGGATGATACTCACAAATACGGTTAAGTCATGTATTCAATTCTGCCCAACTACTGGTGTGAAATTTTAATCAAAAAACTAGAGAGCTCATTCAAAAAAGAAATTAGTGAAAAAACTTTGGTCGTCTCTCATCAGTGAAAACTGATTTAGTTATGCAAATTACTGCTATGAATATTAAACCACTGATGAAAGGTTTTTAATGAAGGGATCTTTTGTTTTGGAAATGCAAGGGTATATGCTTTAATTTCTTGCTAATTTACTGTTCTTTGATAATGTTCGCATTTTCCCCAAAGTGACTTCACTGATGGGTTTAATACTGTGAATAGAACTACAGGCCAACAATACTGGTTTTGACAAGCCTTCCCCTGTGTAACTATAGATCATGATTTGCAGCCCCTTATGCACAATTCTATTAGGGTGAATTTTGTCTACAGGGCTTTCCATGAAATGAATTCTCATTTTAATGTTAGCCTCCTGCAGTTTTTAATTTTTAATCTGTAATATGAAATTGCAAATTTTACAAACATCATTTGAAAAAGCCACTAGGACAGAACCGAATGCCAAAGTTTACATATTGCCTAATTAGACTGTTATGAGAAGCAGCTTATCAATGTCAAGCCAAAGATCATCAAAAAATCCAATTACTAATTTGAAAAACACATATATTTATAGGTTCATTTTGTTTAATTTGCATCCGATTAGCTTAATAATTGTTTAAAAATTGTATTAAGGTTAATAATTTTGGTTCCGTTCTCAACACACCTGGGCTGTGAAAGCAGTTTAGCAAATTAGTCCGCTACCCTACCCGAAAGAAAGCTCAATTGCAATCTTTTCCATCATAAAGCCCAGAGAATTCATTACTCAGATGACAAGGCAATTTTAGGTATGAAAAGACATTAGATCCACTTACTGGCTGTCTCTCTTCACAGCTGTATTACCGGCCAAGTGCTAAGAAAGAGAGAGCTCATTCTGTGGGGGCACTTTGAACCTTTTCAAGGCAGGCACCTTGACCTGCAGCACGGTGCCTTGTACAGGACAGCTGAGATCTGCTTTGCTAGCCTAGGACAGCACAGGAGGATTTGGACCCTTAAAAGTTGGAAATAAAAGTGGCCACGCAGCTTGTGGCACTAAGGGTTTTGTTTGCTTTTTCCAAACTGTAAGGGAAACTTTAAAAGCACACATTTATAATTACAGCAGTGAATAGGTCTGTGAAATAGACGCCCCCCTCAACGTTACTTAATGACTTTAATTCACGTGAAAGGTTCACCCCACTGCCATTCCTCCCTCATTCTGTCCTCCCAGTGAGGCCAGTAGTGTCCCGAGAGCACACAGAAGTGTGTCCAAAGGGAATTACTGAGTCTGGAGGCACAGGGTGCCTACAGAGCCAGGTCGGGAGCTGGGCTGGGATAAGCTCCATCAGGCAGCTGGACCAGGCCCGTTTCCACTGCAGCGGACAAGCAGCCTTTGCCCTGAAACTCAAAAGTCAAACTCTGTCGCTGACTTCCCTTATTAAAATGGGAGCGTGGTTGAGAGGGGCCATCTCTTGCCTGGGGATGCCAGTCTTTCCCTGTAGTTAATGGAAAGAAGGAGGCTTCTCTAGAGGGCGAAGGCGAGCTGAAACCTCAGCTGGAGTGCCCTGGAGGTACTGCTGTGTCTCCACTGACTACACAGGGATCTTGGGAGGCAGGTCTCCGGGTGATCAAATTAGTCTTTGTGTCTGCCTCATTCCCTAATTGTCATTAGATATACCAACTAGTGAACAATGTGCAGCATAACAAAGGAGGCACACATATAAAAAGGAGCAGAATTAGCCTGCGCTAATTGGTGGGCCTGACTTTGCTGATGGGAACCAGGCAGTTAAGAGGAAGGCTATGAAGTAATTCACTAACTCTAAAATACACCTCAGAACACAGCAGTAAAATGATTTTATCTTGGTAATTTGACAGACTAGAACAGCAACAGATGAGTTTTTCATTTGCTTATTTGTTTTAATCTGGCCCAGCTACCAGGTCAGACTGCTAGAAGTCTCGGCTGTAGCTGTAAATTTAGTTGAAGGCTTTGACTTGAAACTTGTTCTCAGTGGGTCCGATTAAAGTGAATTTGGCCCTCGTTTTACATGTGATTTCTGACAAAATGATCTGTCTTGCTCTCCTACAGGGTGTTATTATTGCCCTTTATTTAAAAATAGGTCATTTGGAGCTTTATGTACATATGCAAAATATTAAGTACAAAATTCACACAACTTCCACAGTTGGTTAGCTTGCAGAATATTTCTCTCAAACAAAACCAAGGATTTAAAACTTTGCCTTAGTAAATGTGCTTTTAGCTTGTTAAGAAAAGCCCAATCTTTAAATATAATTTAAAGCTCTAATTAGTTGATTTTAGGCAAATTTTTTGACATTTTAATGGCAAGGATACCTGGATTTTTTTCTGGTATTCATGAAGATATTTGATAAAAAGGTAGATGCAACTCTGTCTGAATATAGCAAAAAACAAGTTCATGGGATCTTTTCTAAGCCATACAGTAGCCATTTAGATTTTCTTATATGCTTTCATAGCTATCCAGGAGCCTGGTAAAGGCTCTTAATTGCAGAACGTCCCAGTTTCTATTCCACTAGCACTTCTTTAACTATGTCTTTTCCTCCAAAATACAATCCTGTCACTGAGGAAATGAAATATGAAAGTTAATATTTAACTTTTTTTTCCCTTTTTAGAAAAACAAACAACAAACAAACAAACAAAAAACGTTTAGATATACTCTTCAGATAGCTGCAAGTCTGAGCAATTCTCTCGTCTCCCACTCTCAATGGCAAAAGATGCATTTCTAGAAACGGCACGCAAGCTTTATGGTTAATAAAATAGTTTATTGCGCCATTATTGTTAAGAAGTTTTTCTTGCAATGGAAAAGCATTCAGGTACACACTAAAACAACACCAATCCCACAAAATATTGTGTCTGTTCAAGCATTCAAACTTGATTAAACTTCTCTTTCAAAGTACTGCTGCATCACAGTTCAGTGAGCCCAAATCTCTCCCAATGCTTGGACACTTGTGATAAAGGATGTGTGTCAGAAACGTGTTTTAAAGCGCTGTTCTGAAGTTGGAATAGTTCTAGACAGAGATATTGAACTACCTGCTAGGGATAGTTGCTCAAATTAAGCATAAGAAGGTACTTGTATCTACCCTGAGTACCATAAAAAGCTATCAGATGACCCAATACAACTGACAGTTAAAATTCTACTTCTACATCACCTTCTTCCAGTGTATTGCCTCCCCAAATTTGAGCCTTTCAAGTGCACATACAAGCACGAGTCACAAGCCTCAGAATATTCACTAACTGATTTTTGGAGATGCAAGTAACCCCAAAGGCTTTTTTTTTTTTTTTTTTTTTTTTTAAAGAAGGGTGCAAGTTCCACCTGTTTCAGTTTTATTTTGTTTGTTTGTTTTCTTTTGTTTTTCTTCCTCCCCTGAGGACAAATCATAAATTATATCCTAAAGAAGCAAGAAAGGAAGCTGAAATAAGAATCTATGGAGACAACATCCTCAAAGATCATCAATTACCTGATATCTTTTAATCTTTGAGAATTGGCTCCATCAGATCTCAGCCTTTGGGAAATTATCGAACCTGATAGTGTTTACAACTCAGCATCAAGGTTAACAACTACAATCACACTGTTCTCTCAAAATAGCATTGCACCTTAGTGTCAAGTCAGGAGAGGAATGCCACGGAAAGATACAAATTAAAAGATGGAAAATTCAAACCAATACAGGTTTTCTTGTAATTAAGCAGCTGATCTTGTTATCAAGAAACTTTTTTGAGCTATGAATTCACAGTAGTCAGAAAAGATATTGGATATGAAAGAGAAAGTCAAGAGTAAATGACATATCTATATATAAACTATACCATTGATTACAATACAGGTTTGAAATATTAAAATCTAATGTCAGGATTTTTTTTTTTTTTGAAGACTTTTAAACTCTCAGTGGCAATCAGGTTGCTTTTTCAACCTTATTTATTCAATTAAAGTAGAAAGTCCTTATATTTTTAAGAACTGTGGAGATAAGTTTATGGTATAGGCTTACAGTTTACGCTGCCCAGAGTGAACCAGTGTAGGCCAGTGATGACCAACAGCACAGCAGCCAAAACGTCATTAAAGGCTGTTCACACTAACACTCCAAGAAAAATAGGACAAAGTCTCCTGCTGAAATGTTACAAAGTTAGCTGTCTCTATTGAAAATAAGGCCTAAAATACTTATTTCTTCTTTAGTACTGGTTAAAGATTGCTTAGAAAATATGAATACCGAGTTAACTAAACGCTCAGCCTTACAGCGAATATTTTAGTTAGCCATTTTAATAAAGTGTGACCAGGCTCTTAAACAAAAATAGAATAATAAAAAAAAATAATAAAATGGACTGCATATTTACTATCTTACTGTATCCATGTAAAACGTTATTTAAAATTTTATTTAAAAGCCTTTCTAGAGAGTATATATTATACCATTACTGAAAATTATATTATCTTTACATACTTGCAGGTATTTATGGAATGTTCTTGTTTCTTTTGGACAGATAAAATATATATATGTTTTTGCCTTTCAAAATATAATTTTCAAATATATTGAATCAAAAAAAAAGTCTGATGCACTGTCAGGCACCTCAATTTCTTCTACGTCTCCCTAGTTTGGTATAAAGGAAACAGTCTGCTGATGAAAAGAAAGGCAGCTATGATATTCTTTCTTATTTTTATTTTACCTGGCCATGGATATTCACCACCACTCTTCACCAACATTATTTAGTACTCATTCTCTACTGTTCTACTGTCTAAATCTCTCTCTCCCCCTTAAAATATATTCATAAATATAAAAATATATAGGCACATACAGAGAAAACTATGAATCCAAATAAAGTCATGAGTAACTGTAAGCATATTTTTATGAATCCCTGAAAGCTACATTAACTATAAACAAACAAAAAAAAAATCAGAATTAAAGTCAACTTTATTTTACTCACTATTGTCAAACAAAAACTTTCTAGGGCAAGGCATTAAAAGCAGTGAGGCATATATAGAAACTTAATTACATTCTTTCAAAATCCATAATCAAAACATCCTAGTTCAATGGTCACGTAGCACATGATGTGGGGGACAAAAGTTTTACTGCAGATAAAGACATTATGGCGACATCTGCCTGGCACTTTAATACCTCTTTATATTAAAAATTACATACACTTCCAATGCTAAGGATCAGCTGTTTCTCCACCTTATGTTTTCAGTTTATGCCTCATGAAAAATACAGAAATATTTCTTTAAGTGAAAGCCAAACAGTGTTTGGAAATAAATAAATAAATAAATAAATAAAGTCTTTGCCATGATCACTTATAGTTCATACCTGGGGACAGAAAAGGACACTGTAAAGTCACATCCCAAAGGTAAATAAATCAAGATAGTGATTGAGTTATAATATCTCCACATAGGATATTTTACAATTTATATTGAAAATGAGCATTACAGCATTTCTGAGTTTCTCTTAAATTATTTTTGTCACTTTCTTTCAGAAGTTCTTTATAGGTACCCTTGTTTTTCCCTTGAATATTTACCTAGCATAAGACTCAGAATATTTTAGCTTGAGACTCAGACCATTTTAGAAGATATTTTAGTGTAATAAAAGAATTGCAATTTGCATTCTTTAAGGACACCACCACCTTTCAGGGTTCATTTTCCCAAGGAGTTTCATTAGAAAAGAAGGAATTGCAAATGCTTTACCTGATTCCTGTGCCTGCCCAGCTGATTTCACCTTTTGTAGGCATAACCAAAAGAGGGTCATTCAGAAAAAAATCAAAAAGCCTACCAGAAACACATTAAATGAAGCAGAATGAAATAGAAGTAGGGCAGTTTGGGAATTATTGTCAGCTGTGTTGCAGCTCTGAAGGGCTCTTTCAAGCTAGGCATTCAATTTAGGCAAAAATATCTGGCTTCTTTTAGAGTTTATAACCTAAAGGGTATTGATTTGGCAGTATCAAAGTCAGTGAAGATTCCTGAGCCGAGTGTCGGTGTACACTCAGGAGATGACCAATGACACAAGACATGGGATGACAACCACTCATTTACATTCGCCATCAAAATTTTTGAGAAAAGAGTTAACTTGAGACTCCTAGCTATACTTGAGAACAAATTGCAAGATATTTATGCGTACTATGTTACAGAAAATAATCCTATGACTTACATTTTTTCTTGTGAGGCTGTGAGTCTCACGAGATGAAGGTTGACCACCTGTCCCCCTGAACTACTATAATGGTACAGATCTGGTCGACACGCCTAGGGATGGATACCATTTTTTCTTTACTCAAGTTTAGCTTGTACTAAATAGTAATATAAAAATAGAAAATAAATTAATTCACTGCCACAGAGATATTAAATGTATATCAAGTATTAATTATGCATTTAGTATGTTCAGAAATTGGTAACTCAGCTCTGAAAAATATATATAAGTGTATAACTTTGATAACTTTATATGCATACTTTACACATACATAGAAAGTCACAAACTAGGAGCAAACAAAAAATGAGATATCAGACAAAATCACTGGAGAAAATATATATATATTAATTAGAATCAGAAAATATGCCTGTGTTCAGCTGTATTTCTTAATAAGGTTATAACGTTTGCATGTGTATGGTTCAGTGGAGATTGTTCTCTTTGTAGGTGTGTTGGTAGGACTTTGCTTTTCTCTGAGATTCTAGTACTAAAGTAGGTTCTTTTTTCCTATTCTGTGTTAAACAGACGCATAATTTACTTCAAACCACTGTTACCATTGCTCCCCAAAATGATGTGCATAGGCTGCTGATCTTTAAAACCTGTTAAAATACATATATATACATATATATATATATCAGTTTACTAGTTTTGAAGAGACAGACTTCAAAAGAAATCAGAGACACCAAATACTTGAGTTTAAAATCCTGTTTAAAACCTTTAATGTAACCTGTAGAATTACCAATTCTGCTGCATGAAAGTCACAGAAAATGTCTTAAAACAAGAGTGTGGCACTCTTTCTGCTAGTGTCAGTTAGGACAAGACTGGTTATTAGAATAAAAGCAAGGACAAAACTAACTATCATCTTTAGTGGGGAATTTCTTGCACTGCCCCAAAAGGTCGTTAGGACTTCTTCTGCTAAGCGAGGCCCCATTTCTGTAGTATCTCAGCAGACAGAGTCAGCTGCTCTTTATGGACTATTATTTACTTATTAATTAGATATTTCAAGTCAATTTACTTAGTCTGAGCATTAGCTGCTCAACAGAAAACAACCACAGAGCAGTTACTTTCCTGTGGATTGCAGCCCCAATTAATAAGCCCGAGTGGCTGCATGGGGAGCGAGCTCAGGCCCCGCGTGGCAGTGGGGTTAAGCAGTCACAGCCCGGCTTCTGGCACGCTTCGTTAGCCCCCGCTCATCAGCAGACCTGTGCGGACCACAGCTGAAGTGGTGGGATGTGTGATACCCTAACACAGTGTGCCAGGTGCTATGAAAGATGATTTATTTGCTGCTAGTGGTGTTATCTAGTTAAGGGTGTTCTCTCAGATCTTTTGAAATGGTTTGTGAAAAGGAGCCAATGATCCCCCCTCCTGCTTCTTCTGCTTCTTTCAAGAACTTTGTTTGCAAAAAAAAAAAAAAAAAAAAAAAAAAAAAGAATACTGCCCCGTTAGGAAAGCCTTAATTAATTAGGTTTTGTCCAATGAGTCAAGAGTAACATTTATGCAGAAGAAAAGCTTTTGTGTGGTGAATGTCTTGTTTGCACAACCTGTGACACTCAACAAACCCAAACAAAATGCCCCTTTGCTCATCTTGATGACGAGGTCTTCACTTTGCACAGCTCGGCGCAGAGGCTAAGACGCCCTATTATATCCTAATTGCAGCTACCAAATGGAAAACAAGGCAGCTCCTTCAATGTAGTGATGGAAACTTGGCAAGTGTTCTTCCTCTACCCGCACAACTCCGTGCCTCTGCCCAAGGCTTACATCTCCTCTGGTATGGAGGCCACCTCACTATCGAACACGTACTAGCTAAATTAGGGAAGATGGTATGATCCCTTATCATTAAGGCTGTGTGAGATGCAATTAAAATGGAGCATTTGCTCACAGCACAAGAGTTCAGCCCTCTTATCTCTTATTCTGAAAAAAAATAAAAAAATAAAAAAAATGGGGTCTGCCTTAGGACTTTGATTTGTTAGAAATTGCTGCCTTGAATAATTATGGGATGATATCAAAGACTGAAATGACAGAGAGCAACTTAGAGGCACTTGCTTCTCTTACACAACTGCAAAAACAGAGAAAATTTACAGATGGGGGCACAGAAGACAGCAAGGCTGTGGAGCTGACCTGGAAGCATACTTATATCATGAGCTTCCAGAGGTTAAAGCACTGCAGTTATTTCCTCTTTCTACCCACATTGCATAGGGAAAGCAACCAAGCCAAATGACAAATTGATCCAAAGCATATCACCTTCAAGGGGTTACAAATGCCAAGCTGCTTTGTCCTGTTTCTCTTCTGAATCCGTTGGTGGCTATCACCAGGTTTCTTTGGAAAACAACCAAACCAACCGAAAGGGATACTTCTAAGCAGCAGCCAGTAGGGGCCGATACAGGATTAGGTTCATGAAAATGGCTTTGTGAAGTCTCCCTGTTGCAGTTAAGGAGACTGAGTCACAAATAGAACATGAGAAAATGAGAAAATGAGTGCAAGGAAAAACTGGAGTTGTTCAACATGCAAGGACTTCATATAGATCCAGTAAAATTGGTAAAATTCTGTAAAACTCCAAGGTTACTAGTCTAGACCTACTGCTTGAGTTGTTGCTGATACAAGAAGCATGAAACTACATGACCTGGAATTTGGGATGATCATAAATCCTGCACCACAGACCCAATTAAACATTTTGGGTGAAGATGCTCCTCTCATTTCAGAGGCTGAAATCTAAGCTGGTGGAAGCAACCCCTCACTCCTCTTACGGTAACACTTGAAAATGCAGATTTCACAAATCAGAACTTGCCCAAAGAGCCATTCATCTTCTCCAAAAGAAGCCCTAAGAAAAACATCAGGAACATAAACTCTATCTGTTCTTCCATAGAAATCTATTACTTCTCCTAGACTATATGAAAATGTAGGTTCTTAACTGGGGTCTTAAAAATGCAGTTAGATACCTGAGCTGAATTTTTTTTTTTTTTTTTGCATTTAATAGAGTAGCAGAAAGCTATCACCCTTTGAGATGTGGGCACAACAACACAGGCCATCAGACGCTGACCATTAGAAAATATTCTCCAAACCACATTCAGTATTCCACATCAGCTGCAGCTCTGAAAAGGGCAACATCACAACCTCATACGCTCACTGCTCCTCTTCCCAGTGCTCACCTCCCTTTACAAGCACTGCACAGTGTGGCCATGTTTACAAGAGAATTGCCTGCATTTCAGAGACACCCACATTACACTTCCAAAAATTATGGCATGTGGCTAAAAAAAAATTAAATATGGTTGTAAGAGGACAGTAGTAATTACATCCGTAATTATTCCTAAGAACACAAAACACAGAAGTCCCAAATTGTTTACAAATTTAATGGCTTACAAATCTGTACTCAGTAAAATGATTGTTTTTTTCTTTAAAAAATAGCATTTTCATTCATAGTAGTTCTACTAATAAATCTATAGTTTTTAAAAGAATATTTACAGAACTCTAATGAAAAAATAAGACTTAAGCACATAAAATTTAAGCAGAAAATAGCTTACAATTACACTGGCAGTAAAGTAACATGGCTTCCTGGCTACTGTACTCATTACCATAAAAAAGGGGATAAATACAAGCATAAAAGATTTATTTTTCTGCTTGCCATTCTGCACAAGCATCGCATGGTTTAGGAACCACTATATGGATCTACTAAAACAGGCAGCGTCATATCTGCAAACACATTAAGAAAAGTACTCTGATAATATCATCAGTGATTGCTTTACAAAATCTGAACTTAAAATCTGAGCGTAAGTCAAGTCACATTAAAAATTCCAATTTCATTTACAGAATCATTCTAAAAACTGACTCTTCAACTGTTAAGTCTATTTTCTCGTTCTCGCACTTGTTCTTGTGCTTGATCTTGTTGTCCTGTTCGTCCCTCCAGCAGTCTGAGTTGTCTTCACATTGCCTTCAAGTTTTTCTTCAGTTTTGTTTCTTTTCCCTGTTTTGGGTGATCTGTTTTCACCATTCTCTATTCGTAGACAGAAATATTAAATGTAAATTTACATCATAAATCAAGCATTTTTTAGAAAGTCAATCTTCAGTTACATTGTTTTTTAAGGGAGATGTCCCTAATGACTACGTTCCAAAGATTACATCTATGAGTTCAACAAACCAGTTACAAAACCCACACTTCTGCACATCCAATATCCTTTAAAATAGGTCCCCAAGGACATACAGCTATTTCTGAAAGTAGGTTAACATTAATGAGAGCACCAAAACCAATTAGCTATTATTTTAGCTAAAAATTCTTCTACTGATATGTAAAAGTAAAACATATCTAACACTGAAGAAAAAAAACAGCAAAAATGAATGTACAGCAACTATTTTATTGTCCAGCTAGAATTGCAAAGTCAGGCTTGTAGTTCTAACAAACACACTGGGCACCTATGGAAGAATCTAGATGGCACAGACCAGTGAAGCTGCTCCAAGAGATGAGCATCGACCCAAGCACCACCACTAAAATTCATGTGGGGAAAAAGGACCTCCCCCCAAAAGAAACTATCCAGACCGGTAGAAAAGCACTGGAAGAGATCAGTCCTTTGGGGAGCGCATGTAGTAGTGTCAAGAAGTGAAAACTAGCAGAAGTGTGAAGTCAGTAAACCAAGAGGGGAGCCTGGCACAATAGATGTACGTGTTACATTTGGATAAGCACATGTAACAGATAAAGAGACGAAGAGAAATGAAACCGAGAGCATGGCCAAATCACAATAGGATTAATGCACATAACCTGCCAGAAAATTCCTCGTGTATCTATAAAGATTCATTATTTCCATTTGATTATATTTATTTGACGATAATTTCTTATTACAACGTGGTATCTTTAAAATTTTATCACATCCAGCTGAAAGGTTTAGGGAATATTTCAAGTGTCTGAAGCTAGAGCTCTATTGGCTTGGGGAAAATAAAACTGAAAAACGGGAAAAGTGAGAGACATGTGGAACTTCTGCTGTCATTTGAGCTTAAATGCAGCTCCAAGCCCTTCTAGCACCAACTTCATTACAGCACTGATGAGTCGTACAAGCTACCCAAAAACTGGACATAAAAAAGCAGGAGCTTAGATGGTATTTAGGAGAAAACAAGCACAAACAGTGGGTGCTACAAACATAATTATCATGCTATGCTCATCACCACCTGTAAGTTAGTTAACTGCTGTTATTTAACCTGCAAGTTACGGATTGAGAGAGCAGAAGAGCATGAGGGCATTTGAATAACTCAGCAGAAGAGGAATACAGCTGTCAGATGCCATACAATCAATCCATTCTGCTTTGGAGAAATATCTGGTTTGTATAGGATAACCTAGCCCCTTCTTTACTTACCTCTCTTTGCTACATTAAAGACCCACTCTCTATTTACATTACACTATGGCAGCCAACAGTAATAACAACGTGTACAAAATTCTAAACTTAGCTATATGTAGAAAATATAAAACAATTTTTTTCCCCTCACCTGATTTTAATTTTTTGGGTGGTACATCATCTGCTGGCAACTGACATTTTCTTCTGCGAGAAGTGGAAGTTGTCTGTTGGGTAGGGGTAACCTCTTTTCCTTTTCCAGACTGATTACTTTCTTCAGAACCCGTGGGTATCAAACACTGCGTTTCCGAAATGTTGCCGTTTTCAGGCAAGTTGCCATTATCACAAAGAGAAGTAGCTGCCTCTGGTTTGAATTGTACATTTTTCCTCTTATTTCTCAGTTGCCTATGTTTTTCCTGGGATGAGTTATTTTCCAGAGCTGTACCTTCACCTTCCTTAAGGATTCCATTTTGACCTCTGTCTTCAGGCAAGACAAGCTTTTCCCTGAGAAAGGTTGAACTAGTTTCTTCAGATTTGGAAGGAACTATTTTCCTTCTGCCTGCCTTCGATGGATTTTCTTTTCCTGATTGGGTTACTTCCAAAAGTATACCCTGTTGCTCTTCGGGAGTTTCATTCTTACCATCTTCTGGCAAACCTTGAAGTGAACTAGAACTAACAGCCAGTGAAGTGATACTACACTTTTTCCCTGAGTACCCTTTTGAAAGATCAATTTTTTCTTCGGAAGAGGGTTTTTCAGAAATCATTTTTTTAGCTTTCCTATTATTATTTCTGCTACTTTCTTTTGATAAGTTACGTTTTCCCTGAGCAGGAGTAGAAATTGTGGCTTCTAACAAGATGGCAGCTTCATTCCTTCTGCCTCTTTTTGGTTGATCTTTTAGACTTGAAACAACTGCTCCTAACGGAACATTTTGATCTTTAGAAGCCTCTTCTTTACCATCATCTGCTGGCAAACCACGTTTTCTTCTAAGAGAAATGGAATTAGTTGTGTGTGACACTGGAGGAGTTTCTTTCCTTCTACCCCTTCCTAATGGCTTTGCTTTTGCACAGGACACTGATTCCAAAAGCACGTTTTGTTCTTCATTAGTACTCTCCTCTTTATCATCAGTTTCTGACAAGCCACGTTTTCTCTGGAGAGAAGCTGAACTTTTTGCCTCTGCTGCTGGATCAATCTCTTTTCTTTTGTCCCTTGCTGATGCATTTGCTTTTGCCTGCAAAGTGTTATTTCCCAATGCTGGATTTTGATCTTCTTTCACAGTCATCTTTTTATCATCACCTTCTAGCAACCCACGTTTATGTCTGGTAGAAAGAGAATTCACTGTTTGTGATGCTACAGCAACCTCTCGCCTTCTTCGTCCTCTCAGTGGAACTTCTTCTGTTGAAGAGGGAATAGCTTCCAAAGCTGGATCTTGATCTTTTGTAGAAGTCTCATCTTTACTATGATCTTTAATTAAGGTTTCTTTTTTTGTAAAGGTAGAACAAGCTGCTTGTGGAATGGAATCAACTTGCCTTCTTCTGCTCCTCCTTACTTCTAAAGGATTTTCTGAAGCCTCACGTTGATCATGTTTGCAAGCCATTCCTTCCTCATTCCCAGGTAAATTCCTTTCTTCTCCTAGAGCTTCGGAACTGGCTTCCTCAAGTTTAAAATTAACTTTTCTGCCTCTAAGTCTTCTATGTGTAGTTCTATTATTTTGTGTTTGATTCTCTTGCAGGATTTCAGGTTGCTTTGGTTCATTTGCTTCCTGCTCATTTCTTGTCTGTTTTTGATGTCTATGAGCAATGCTGTCACTGTTTAGAGCAGTTACCGATGTGTCAGCTGTGTTGTTCTGGTCTTTCATTACTTGGTGTGCCTGCTTGACACAACTAGAGGCTGAAGACTCTTTGGGAGAAGATTCCTCTGTTTCTGACTTACATTTAAGCATAAGATCTAGGCTGTTTACATCCTGGGCAAATTCATCAGCCTTTTTCTCTGAAGAGTCTTTTTTCCCTCTCCTGCTTCTAGTTCTGTTTGCTTCTTGTTTGAATTCCAAGTTGAGAACAGTAACTGGCATTTTATCTGTCTCTCCAGAAGGTGATTCTGACTTTAATCTTTGAGATGCCTTTGTAGTATTTTCCTGAGCATTTTCCGCTTCATCTCCCAGAGATACTTTCCTCTCATTTTTGGTGGCTGATTTTGTTTCGGTAATGGTTTCATTTGAAGTCTCCTTTGCTTTCTGAACATTCTGTGTATTTTCAAGTGCCATCCCGCACATGTCTGTTTTTACTTCTGTTGGCTGTTTTCTAGCATTTCTTGAAGACTTACCTCTTTTTTCTGTTACCTTTACTTCAAGTTCAGTTCTGTTTCCAGATGCTTCTGTGGTGGCAGTCCCAGAAGTCTGCTCATCACCTTGTAGTAATTTTGCTGATTGGTCTTTACGAAGTTTCCTTGTTGTCCCATGAAGTTCCTCTGAAGGAGCTTGTTCAACCTGTTCATTCCTAGCTCTTCTTGCTCTTTTGGGTGGAAGCAGTGCTTCTGTGTTTTCTATTTTTTTCATTCCTCTAGACCTCTTCTGATGCAATAGAAGAATTTCTTCTCTGTCTTCTACACTACCTTTGTCAGATGCGTTTTCAGATTTTTTTAAATCTGTTTGCAGTTGGTGATTTTCATCCTGACTGCTACTAGATACACTTTCTGTCTTTCTGCTTTGATCATCTTCAGTTACAGATGTGCTACTGATGTCATACTCCTGCAAAGTCTGTTTCCTATTTGCAGGATCTTTTTGTAGCACTGAAGAATCTTTTTCACGAGACTCAAGATCCTCACTAGGATGTTTTAACTCCTTTGGTTCTTTAGTTTTACCTCTTCTCGGTCTTTGAGTATCAACTTGCCTTTCCACAAGTGAAACGGTTTTAACTGTTCTCTCATCAGGATGCTTTGAAACAATTTCTTTTTCCATGCATGGATTTGTTCTCCTTCCTCTTCCTGTATTTTTAGCTACTGAAGTTGAAGTACTGATCTCTCCCGTCTCTTCTTGGATGCTCATTTTCTCCAGACCTTGCAATTCTTTTGAATTTAAATCCTTTTCACGCTGCTTTGTTGAAGGTGGATGTACAGTCTTCCTTGATCTGCCCCTTGTTAGTCTCTGGGTAGAGTGGTCTTCACTAGTTGACAACTTTTGTTGAGAATCTTTATCTTGCGAAATATTTCCTTTGTCTTCTAAAACAGTTTTATTCCCCCCTACAAAGTTTGTAATATAGAAAAGAGCACAATCAAAAGTTATACATTACTATGCCTGATCAAAGTATCTCTTGAGTTTTAATTTTCCTAGTAAAGTGGTCTTGCTCAAATGAATCATATTTAATTTGAGGAAGTAATAGGGATTTGAACAGAATCCTAGAATAAAACCCAGTTTAGTACACAGAGTTATTTGTTTTATTTGACAGGTAGCACTCAAGCTTTAAGATATATTTTGAAAGTCTTTGCAAATAAAGGTGATTTTAAGTGGATACCTTATCAAGGTTTTTTTTGTTTGTTTGTTTGTTTTTGTCTTTTTTTTTTTTTTTTTAAACACTGGTATGTTTGGAGATGCCACTGTTATTACATCAAACTACTACACCATTTCTTTAACACCAGTAGAATGTCAACACTGATGTTTGTTACAGATTACTACTCAAATTCCCTGAGCTTGCTTTGCTCCTTCCATACTATATGATTTGGAATTTTTACAACACGTTGGAACTTCCTAACAACACACAGTCCTGTATATTCATTATTACTCTAGTTAAAATAAAAGTATTTGTACTTACCATACTCATGACTGCCATTAGTACAAGCAGTTACAGTATCTTCTTGCTTAGGATCCATAACATTTTCTGACCTGACCTAAGGAAATACGCAATAATCAATACATTTGTGTGTTTCTGACAGGACAAGAAAGAGTTAACTAATAGAAAATTAGGAGTGAAACAGTTGAAAAAAGTCTTGTCAAGTACTTTATGAGAAAATGAAGCCAACTTCGTTTGCTAACTGCATCATATATTTGGTACTAGCACAAAATTGAACTTAATACTTGTTATCTGAGCTAGTGTAGCAGTTTTTACAGTGAAAGACAACATAGTAGAGTTTTAAAAAGCATTCAGTAAATGGGCTGAAAATTGTCTAGTAAGATTAGAAAAAGAGGGTTATTGAATCTAAATCATTTGAATGTTTTTAAGTGTTTTATTGTAGTTCTACACAGACCAGCAATACTCATTTTAATCTATGGATCTGGGAGTCAACAAAAATCAATGCTAATAAAATACACAAATGACAAGAGTGATGAAGGTGCGAATTGTAAGGTCAAAATGGTAACCCAGAGCAGCCTCAGCAGCCATTTAGATAGGGTTCCTCTAAACAAAGTACATACTAATACAAGCAAACAGAGTAGAATCGGTGTCCATTCAGCAAGCAGTGAATGAAAGCCTGATGGGCATGAAGAGCAATCAACTGACTACGTGGTAACACAAAATTTTGGCAAAATCTCAGTGCTCTTGGATGTTTAAAGAAAAAAAGTGTTTTGAATTTAATCTACAAGCTATGAAGAAGCTGTACAAAAAAAACATGCATATATCCCACTTATGAAAAGGAAGGCACAGAAAGAACTCCATTGTAGTTTGTAAGTAATTTAAGGGTGCTTTAAACATAACAGAAACAAATGACTAGAAAAAAAGTGCTCCTTCAAATTTGTAATCAGCTGCATCTTCTGGTTTTTACCCATTCACCTGGACAAAGCTACCAAGGAAAACACAGGTTGCCAACTTTACTGTTTTCAAATAAACATCAGGTGCTCTTCCAGAAGGTATTTTGTCAGCCACAGGTCTTGTGTATGAGATATTTTAATAGAAATACAATGATATAAAACATGTCTTATTAGATGGCCTAAGAGTTCACTTCAACCACAGGCTCCAAGCTTAAATAAACTCTTTCCAAAAGCTAAAGAAAATATTTTACCTTCGTTTCCTCTGATGCATCAAACATTTCCTTAACTCCAACATAGCTCACTTCAGAATCAGAATTTTTCTGTCTGGGTTCTGCCATAAGCCTCTCCAGACCCACAAAGTCATCAACTGGATGATATTTCTCTCTTGGAGTTTGCACTAATCTACTAATTCCAAACATATTTTCTATGGGTTCAACTTTTTCCTTTGGAGTTCTGAAAATACGGCTGACCCCAACCATGTCTTCTACTGGCTGATGTTTCAATTTTGGATTTTTCTGGATTAAATTAACTCCTGTCACATCTTTTACTACCTCCTTGTTTTGTACTGGAGTCTCCGGCAATTTTTGTAAGGCATTTTCATCTGTAGTAGTTTCCAGTTTTTGCTGTGGGGTCCTTGTGAGCTGCTTGATACCTGACAGGAAATCAATAGGCTCTACAGGCTCTGGTTTCTGCTTGGGGGTCTTCATGAGCTGCTTGATGCCAGAAAGGACCTCAGCTGGCTCTGGCTTCTGTTTTGGGGTCTTCATGAGCTGCTTGATGCCTGACAGGACCTCAGCTGGCTCTGGTTTCTGCTTGGGGGTCTTCATAAGCTGCTTGATGCCAGACAGGACCTCAGCTGGCTCTGGCTTCTGCTTCGGGGTCTTCATGAGCTGCTTGATGCCAGAAAGAACCTCAGCTGGCTCTGGTTTCTGCTTGGGGGTCTTCATGAGCTGCTTGATGCCTGACAAGGCCTCTGCAGGCTCTGGTTTCTGCTTGGGGGTCTTCATGAGCTGTTTGATACCCGACAGAACCTCAGCTGGCTCTGGTTTCTGCTTGGGGGTCTTCATGAGCTGCTTGATACCAGACAGGACCTCAGCTGGCTCTGGTTTCTGCTTTGGGGTCTTCATGAGCTGTTTGATACCCGACAGAACCTCAGCTGGCTCTGGTTTCTGCTTCGGAGTCTCCATGAGCTGCTTGATGCCCGACAGGACCTCTACAGTCTCTGGTTTCTGCTTCGGGGTCTTCATGAGCTGCTTGATGCCCGACAGGACCTCAGCTGGCTCTGGTTTCTGCTTGGGGGTCTTCATGAGCTGCTTGATGCCCGACAGAACCTCTGCAGGTTCTGGCTTCTTCTTTGGGGTTCTTAATAGCTGCTTGATGCCTGATACAACCTCGACTGACTCCAATTTCTGATCTGGAGTTTTCCTTTTACTTGCCAATTTCACCCAAGAGGCTTGTTTCTCTGCAGTTACTGACACGCTATCCACATCAAGATCTTCTTCCAGCACAGCTTTTCTTCTTTCAGGAGTTTTGGTGGATATTATGTCAAACACAGACTTTGGAGATTCCTTCTCTCTCAGCAAATAGGAGATGTCTTGACAATCCAGTTTCTGCTCTGAAGCATCTGGAGTATTTAATGGTGACACTATCATCTCTCCTGAAATAAACAGTAGGTTTATCTAATTTGGCAAACAAACTAAGCAGAAAATCCAAACATTCCAATCGTTGTATAACTAAGTAAAAAATGGATTCAATCAACCAAAGCTTTCTACAAGCTAAATCCAAAACTGTGTTTCAGCAATTGGTTTGATAATTAGCAAGAAGGCAATTAGCTCCTACAAGGCACAGCATACGTTAAAAAAATTAAGCCTAAAAAACCTTGATGATTTTTTATTTAATCTGATAAAAACCATTAGTATTACTACTCTGAATATTGGATAATTCATTCTTGATTTTGGTTGGTGATTCACTAGATGCTCACTTTTGCTAAATTCTTAGTAAAACAGAATTTAAAGAATTCTAAGTTATTCAGGAACACGACTGATATGCAAAGTCATATGCAAAAGACAGAAAAAAAAAGCTAAGTATCATCTTAACACAAATCTTCCTAATCTGACATTTTTCTTAAGTAGAATCTTTGCAAAATTATACAGCATAACCACTCCCTGCCGTAAGATTTTGTCATTGAATCTAGATGTATCCCCTGACAAATGATTAAAGGATTGCCATGCTTCAACACAAGGTTTGTCTGAAACAATACTTCAGCATTTACAAGTTCAATATAAAACTGAATGAATAAAAAAAACACCTACCAAAAAATGAACTGGAACTACTGGAAAAATGTCCTCCAATACACGATAAAAAAAAATAAGAAATCAATGGTTGCAAGTTGCTTTATCTCTACACTAAGTCTGCCTAGCATTAGGCTACGCACTGTCAGTGAGTTGCAGACACAGCTACCCCAAAGTATACTTTAATATTTCTTTCCCATTAACAACCATACCAGATTCTTCAGGAGTATGCAGTTCAGAAATGTCCATTGAGGTGCACGGTGGTGTAAAATCACTGTTATGAACAGTGCTCGAAGGTGATCTTTTTCCACTCGTATTTTCTGGAGTTTGAAACATCTCAGCCAGCCCTATAAATTATATTCAGAAAAATGAGCACTTATTTTGGAAAAAAAAAGTGCACAGTTTTAAAACCTGTTACTGGTTCTGCCAAATCTCACAACGTACCTGTGAAGCTCTCATCCATATTCAAGTTTTGTTTCAAGATTGGATTTTTCACCACTTTAGGGACCTGTCCAGCCATTCTAACAGTGGTAGAGTACGCTCTACCTACAACTATTGTAGCAGGAGACTCTGCGTGACCTGTGCTAAAATGACCTTTTATTTTTCTTTCTGGAGTCTATAAAGGAAAAAAATAAATAAAAATTAGGACACAAAGATCCCTTTTATTTAAAACCTAGCCAGAATCACTCAAGAGATTCCACAAATTTACTGGTCACGTTTAGCTAATACAGACTGCTGGGCGTACAGAAGTGTTAAATTGCAGCTACTTTAAAGGGCTGATTCATTGTGAAATGCAGCTCATATATTCATTTAAGATTTGAGTGACTATGCTCAATGAGCATCTGAGACAACTTTTCTTAGCTTTCAGAAATGCTCAGGGATTATCCTGAGAGTGTTTCAGTCTTACTCCTTTCCACCTGCATGGAATCCTTTAGGTTGGAAAAGACCTTCACAATCATCCAACGACCAACCTCACCACCACGTAAAGTGGTTAAACCGTAACAGAACCTCTTTCAAACAGCACTACAGCTTCAACTGTAGACAAGGGACAAATACTTACTCCATCCACACAACACAATTGGTTATTTAGATATATTCTTAAGATGTTTTGAATTAATACAGTTCAGTAAATTCAAGTAGATTTACACGCTGTGAGAAAGACACCAATACCCATTTAACATCTTGCCAAAATCTCAAACTTCCAGCTTCTGCAGTTAAATGCCAACAAGCTGTTTCAAGGTTAAGCAAACCCCCAAACCTTAAAAAGAAGTAAAACAAATACCTTTGGCGACTGTGTTGTCTTCTTCATTGGTCTTCCTTTTGGGGCATGTTTTTTAACGGCCTTTGCCTGTGGTCTTGCAACACCCAATTTTACCACTTCTGCCCAAGATTTCGCAACTACAAAGCAAAACAGACACAATAACCTTAACTGTCAGCTGTGTAAACAGGAGTTCACAGCTATTTATGATTCCAAAGGATTTGCTGCAGTCAGAAATCAGAACTAGAAGTCTGAATGTCTGATAACAGCAATATCAAACTATGCTCAAGAGCTATGGGAAAATGCTTTCAATTGGAAAACACAATTGCAAGCTGAATCTTAACGACTGACTGTCCAAGCATCCAGTCCGTTTCCACAACAAAAAGCATCATACAGCACAGATTCTGGAACGTAGTGCTGACCTCATTCTGTCCTCACTCTCTGCTGGAGTTCAAGAAGCATTTGGACAGTGCTCTCAGACATGTGGTCTGATTTTCTGGGCGGTCATTTAAGGACCCAGGAGTTAAACTTGATGATCATTGTGGGTTCCTTCCAATTCGGGATATTCTGCGATTCTGTGAAATATTTTCCTCATTACAAATTTGCCATAAGCCTTTCAGTCTTGCACTTTATTTTACCTGAATTTTTCCTTAACAGAATGTAAGGTTTAACAGCAAAATTTTTTTTTTTTTTTTTTTTTGTTAAGTGAAACATATCCAGGATTAACCAGGAAGGCCTGTGATTCTATCTCACCATATAATAGGACTATCACTGAGACACTGCACACAACATGTTATTCACAACTTTAAAATGATTCTACAGAAAATGAAGATAGCAAAGAATAATAAATTACCAGATGAATGTTGATATTGATGGGAAATTTTAAATTTGACTCTGAAAGAGTCAAATTGATATAATTTGTTTTCATAAATTAAAGACATCTCATCTTTAAGTGTTTTCGTAAAGATTAAATCTTCAAGAACCAGATTCCCTCTCAATTTTTCCAATGGTATCAAAACTATTTTGACCAACATTTGAATTTGAATGTTCAACAATTAAAATATTTGTGTCTCAATGGTTATCATCCATGATGTCTGCCATACACCCAACAGTTACAGGCAGTCCAGTCTACAACTGACAGCGTGTGAACTGGCTAGGGAAAAAGGCATAAAGAAACTAAGCTGAATACAGGTAAAATGCCTGTTTTCACCAACAAAAATTATTGAACTGAAATTGTATCAGTTATATACTACTCCAAATTGAGGACTTGGAGGATCAATACCGCAATTAACCTAACAGAACTTCTACCATTTTTCAGTTTCTGAGTATTAGGATTTGTGTTCTAAATACCATGTTATAAATGTAATTGCTAAAGCAATGTGTAAGTGTGAGAACGTAAAATTTTTGCAATTCTCAGATGATTCAAAAAAATCCCCCAAACCATCAGAATATACATCGATCATTTGGTGGTCTCAGAGTAAAACTAATAATAGGACTACTTCAGTTTTGTAGCTGTTTTTTAAAGCAGTAGAAATCATATTAAAATTAACTGCTGAAACAAACCTAGTAAGTTGGCAGTAGAGGCACCGCTTCTTCTTTTTGAATTGATAACTGCTACAGCACCACTCCTCCTCTTCATGGGAGTCTTCTTCGAACTACATCGTGAACTTCTTGTTAATTTGTTAGGTGTTGCCACTGAGGTTTCATCATCTTGGCTAACACGATTAGATTTAGGTGTTTTCTCTAGGGCACCATTTTTCTCCCCTGTATTCATATCTTTTGCAACACCGTTCTGCTCTTCTGCAATTGGCGATGGTGTTGTGATGTGCGAAACAGAGAAACGTCCTTTTGTGTAAGGTGCTGGAGAGCCTGTAGGAAGCTGCGGTGTTGCTTTTCCAGAGTCAGGGGAAGAGGCAGCTGGAGGTGTCTGGGCTGGCAATTTTTTTGGTGACATTTTTTCTTTTTGCAAACATACAGAAAGTTCCTGGTAGAAAAAAATAATAACAAAAAATTACTGTGCAAAGCTAAACTACAAATGTTCTTTTCTATCTCTGAAAAGTAAATGCAATAGTATAAAATATCATCAGATCGGTAGAAAAAGTCTTAGATGTTACTCTCTAAGAAGAAAGCAAATTGGCAACAACTTTTAAATTTCAAAAGCCTCCAATAGCCTGTGCAAATCCAATTGAACAAATTAACTTTGTTACTCTAGTTTATTCAAAACAGTCTTATTCCCATAAAGTGCACTACAGGCTTTCACTAGTTTAAATCAGCAGCTGAATGTTTTCAGACTTCTGGCCAAGCCACATGGCCATAGCTTGCATAGTCTGGCAACAAACTACTCTTTCTAGATTGCGTCTGTTTTCTGCTATTTACGATTAACTGGTGCCAGTAGATTCTGCTGTTAAGCACAAGCACACAAATATACTCCTAAACATGCATGAGAACAAGCAAAAACGTGTGGTGAAATGAAACACACCCACTGGATAAAGAGAGGTAGACGAACAATAAGCTGCACATCCTCCTTTGGAGGAAAAAGTTTAAAAACACTGATTAAAAAATACCATTTTAATTCCTAATGAATATGTCCACTTCCTAACATACATCTTTATTATTCATTTTGAATTCATTTTTAGAAGTCTTTGAATTTACAAGTTCTGTTTGCATTGCTTAGCTTAGCGACTCGATTAGCCTCAGCATTTATTTACCTGGACTGCAAAGTGCTTCAGCCCCTGAGCCTTTTTCAGCACCGCACGTGGGGAGCCTCCAAACGGTAAGCTCAGTCTTGCAGGAATCGCACCTCGTTTAAGGGGTGAGTTGGGAGGCAAACTTTTGTCAAAGAGCTCTGGACTTAGATGACCACCAAAAGACACTCTTTTTCTCTTGCCTAAAGGCTGAGGTAACAGATCACCGCTCTTCCTCTTCTGAGATACTGTTTTTGTGTTACCTAAACAAAAAATAGCAATAATTGAATATATCTCCACAAATCAAAGAATCCAGGAAGTCACCATTTTAACCAGCACAGGAAACAATGCTTACTTGGGCATTTTAAAGTCAGAAACATATTAGAACGTAACTCATTTACATTCAATTGGAGAACATTTTATAGAGATTATTGGTTATTTTTAGGGTCATATATATAAAAACATGATAAATGTTACAGAACCAACGTATCAGCAACTAATTATATACTTAAATGGAAAAATTCTCACGAAAACTAAGAGATTTTCTCCAATTAAGTGCCAACAAGGCGCGAAATCTATTTACCTGATTCTTCTTCAGCCAACAGATCAGAAACATTCATTTCTGAAACAGCCTCCTTGCCTTCCAGTACACTAGCACTTCCTGAAGACCTTTTTGATGATAATCTCCGAGGTCTTAGAACACTGGCATCTTCCAAATCTGATTTCTGATTACACCCATTGGTGGTCAGATCTTGTTGAGTTCCACTGTCCTGTCTGTCTACAGTCTTATTGTCATGTTCTTCAACTGCATTTGTCTCCAGTGCTTTCTCAGTTCGCAGTTCAGAGGTCCTCGGCCTACCCCTTTTTCTTCCAGAGCTGGATTTCTGACTAGCAGGAGATGCCAGTTCTGATGTTAACTCTCCTGAAGTTGGTGTCTCTGAATGGATGCTTTTGTTTACAAATTCTTTACTTTGTCTGACATTTCTTCTGGGACTCTTGGAATTAGAAGCAGGAGACTCAGAATCTCTCTTTTTTGAATCTACATTTGTCTGATCACAGATTTCTTTCAGCACTTCTACTTTCCCTGATTTTCTTGGTGTATGTTGTTTACTATTTCGTCTCTGTTTTACGCATTTATTTTCTGCCAAAGGCAGTTGTTGGAGGCTATCGTTTCTGCACACTAAATCTTCCCTTTGAATTTCAGCTGAAATTTCTGAAAAAGACTTGAGTTCCAACAGCACATCTCCTCGAGCTGTCGGAGTACCAATATTTACAGAACCCACCCCAGTAGCTTCGTTGGTAGGTGACATGAAACAAGATCGAGGACTCTTCCTTCTGGGGGTTGGTGTAGACATAACATGTTTGTCTACTTCAGAAACGTTTGTCATGTTTGTTGTCTGTGCTATTTTCTCTGCTGTTATTGCAGAGTTGTAGATTTTCACCTCATCCGCATAACCCAAGCGTTCTATGGAGCATGGCTGCAGCAGACATGCTGCATTTCTGTCATTCTCCTTACTGGGTTTGGGTGTTTTGGCTGTAACTTCAGTGCCTTTAGATTTACCTGGCGTACTTTCTTCCTTATGATCTTGCAAGTTACTTCTCCTACGAATACTTTTTGTCATCTCCTTTGAAACAGAAGTTCGCGGACTTCTGGTAAAACATTTCTTGGTAGCACTTCCTACCACTGAGATTTGATTAAGTTCTGAACTAATTACTTCTTGTTTCATTTTATATTCTTCATTATTTTCACTTATGCCATTTTCTTTTCCTTTAGTCGGGTTTACAAGATCACAACTTGATGTAATTTGAGCACTTGGTTCCTGCAGGGCACCCTTACCACCTTCTTTTCCAGCTTTTTCAGGTACATTTCCTCCTTGCAGAGTTTTTTTCACTTTAATCTCATGTTTCAGTGTTTCATAGAGTTTACTAAAGGGAGACATTTCAGTTTGCTTTTTAATAGATTGTTTTATCTTATATGAAGATTTAGGTGTTTGTAGCTTAACTGGTAAGGCTTTGGACATATTTTCCTCTGTACTTTGTTTATTTTCATCAGCATTTTGTTCTTCGCACTCAGAATGATCTACAGCATAAGCAAAGCAAAAACAAAGTTATGTAAAAAAAGCAGAAACATAATTAAAGTTCCTTAAATACAGATGAGAATTCCCTCCTTTCCTCTACCAAGACTAGCAACCAGGCTCCAGGATATAGGACCGTACACAAAGCTCTGTTTACAATAACAATTCTCTCATAATAAAAACATTAGTTGTGAAATGTTTAATAAATTTTAAGTTGCAATCTGGACCTTATCCCACATTCAGATAAGGCAATTTGTATTTCATGCTGCTGTTTTTCTTCAGTGGCTTATATACCTATCTTTCATGGCTGCCACAAGACAAATCTGTGAACACAGAACTAAACAATCACTGAGATCGGCTTTCCACAATTCAGTCAGTTTTCTGTCTTGCATTTACGCAGGTGCTGTATTTTTTTTTTAACTGTACCAATGCTTCTCTAGGGTAAAGCAAGACAATAAAACAGAGCTAGCACCTCCCAAATGAGACAGAGCAAGTGACCACACGCATGCTGGAGGCCTGAAGTAACATGCTTCACTTCACATTTTCCATGCACAGAGCAGTCAACTAGTAGGGTTCATCTAAGAAGTTGCCTTTCTAAGCCACAAGAAGCTGAGCCCTTGTGAACATTTACACATCCACAGTCTCAACACTGCCATATACCAGCATGAACATCTACTAAAACAAATGCTGACATGTCCACTTCTCTTAGATGCAACGGGAAATACACGTAAAGATGTAGAGACTAACAGACAAGGAAAAAGCACACTGATCAACTTTTGGAAAAGGAGATGGGGCGGGTAGGAAGGAGATCTTTAAACCTGATCTTTTGGGATTTCAGCAAAGCTTTCAATACTGTTTCTCAAAAAGTGTTACTGCCCATTTGTCAGAAGGCAACAATGTGTTTTCCCCTGGCATGGGTAAATCACAGCATTTAAGTACAATGCAGTAGTACACTGACACAGGAATGTGTACTGTGCTCAGTTTGAAAAATCTTTAAATATATTTCTTTTGCTCTTTTCAACCTTGTTTTTCCTCCATATGCTTAGAATTAAAATAAAATTAAGGAGGAAGATGAACGCAACCCCCCTCTAATACAGGTACCAACCTGAAGATCTTTTAGATCCTGAAGTTTGCTTATGTAATAACTCCACTTCTGCCACCTGCTGAACATGAAGAACCTGTAAATTTGTACAACATTACAGCAGAGCAACAGATATTTATTTAGCTTTCTACTGAACATTGAAAAACACTAAATTTATAAATGTGTAAGCACTGCATCCTGAACAGGTTTAAAAGCACTCAAACTAAAATAGAGCATTTCACCAGTTAAGAACACTAACCAATACTCCACACAGCAAGAGCTCAAGTCTTGTTTTATTATTATTAGCTCTAAAAGCAGCTGTAGCATATGAACATGTACAAGCACATTCTAAGCTCACTTTTGTACCAGACCTAGTGGAAGAATTTTATTTAAATAAGAGAACATAACGTACAAAAATCTTCAATAGCCACGGTACTCACTAAGTAGCAATATCCCCTTGAAGGGTTAAGACATTGTTGGGAATGAAAAAAAGAAACAAATGCAAATAAATTATTAAAAGATAAACTTAGTTTGATATTTATAAATTCCAACAATTTACTAGCACATAAAACAACATACTTTTGGAGGAAAAAAATGCTCAGGTTCTAGGGCAAACATCCCCATTTAAAAGTACAAGTATATCCAACGTTAATACTTTGTTTCCTGCATCATATCCTCTCCTCAAAAAAAAGATAAGGATTAGTTTCAATAGGTTGCCTATAATCTTAATAGATGAGTAATAGATCTATTAACAGAAACTGATAACTCTAAAAATAGTATTTTGAGTTTAAAAAAGATATGAGTTCATTTGCGTTTTCAAAACAGAAAGCTAGCCTACGATTGAAAACATATTCCTCATTTAAAAAAAAAAAACAGACAAAACCCACAACGAAACAGGGAAATAGAATTTATCCTTATCAATACTGATACCGATGTACTTATAAGTAAGCTTGTCACCACAAATTTACCTGCCGCGTTTCATCTTTTGGAGATCTGGATCGCCTTTTTCTTGGAGTTGATTGGAGAGGATATTCAAACCTGGATGAAATATTTTAAAAATAAAAACAAGCATTTTTTGGTTAAATAGCTGATAGCTAAATTCCCATTATTAAGATAAATGACCTAGAAAGAGTTGTCCCACTCCCAGCAATACCAACATATTGCTTTAAAATACTTTCACTACATCAAAATATTCTCTTCTCCTAGAAATGTGTTTGTCCTTGAAACAAAATCAAAATGATCTCTCCAGACAATTCTATCTTTATTGATTTAGCTTAATATAATATATAAAAGTAATAAAAAAAAATCTTTAAGCCGTCTTGCCTTCTGAAGAAGCTCTATAAGACATTGTAAAGAGACACAAAATAAACTAAATTATCGTTCTGAAAATGGTAAAATGATGTTTTAGGTTTTCCCAATCATCTACTGCTATCTCCTGTATCTTCATCTGGCAGGTAGAGACTGTCCAGAGTTCCCCACACTGTTTGGCTGCAGAACATGTTCTAGGATCAAGGCATTGTCTCCGTCAGAGACAGTTTGTCACTGGCGCTTACCTGAAAGAACGATCAATAATAGTTAACACATCTCCGTGCTTCAGAGGTACAGGTTGCTGAAAACAGCTACCGTTCAGCTGTGTAGGATTTACCGTACTTAAATTTGTCAAGATTGCCTAGAAATAAAACAAAAATTTCAGTAGCCCGATGAGATGCAACAATGCAATACAAATGTCATTAAAATATGCATATCTTACCTCCTCGTTTTCATTTACTTCAATTTTACAATGTTCTTTCGAGACCTGAGGCAACTGGATGCGGATGTCACATTCTGTTCTCCTAGAGGTGAAAATGTAATTTGAGTTTACAGACATGCAGAAGAGACAAAAAAATCTCACTGCTGTAGAATTTGGTGCTTTGACATCCCAAATTTCCGCTAATAATTTGTATGACTGTATACAGAAGAACAAAGGGACAAGAAAATACATTGAATGAAATACTTAATGTGATGTCTATTGCACCAACAGAGTTTGGAACACTAGGAAAAAGCCAGAAAGTTATTGTTACCCCAGGGAAACCTTTTCTCCACCAAAGAAAAAAGTGAATGTGATCAGCAGTTTAAATTCCACCACTTTTCTCTGGACACATACATTTAATATATGCCAACAGACCTAAGGCAAGAGAGTAGTCACTAAGTTCTCCAGGTAAGAAACGGGGGGAATGCTGTACTTGGTGCTAATTTCTGTGATGAAAAGTGGTGGAAAAAAACAGCACTGCAGTAAAAAGGATTGAAAGAGAAACGCGGAGTCTAAAGCTTGGATTCTAAGTCACGTTATCAGCAAAATACACTCTGTCCAAAATCTGTGCTAGTGCTAACAATACAGAGATCAAAAAAAAACCAAAAAACAAACAGTGTCTGAGTATGGCACAGCTGGCTGAGAAGCAGCTTTTTCATCTGCCAGTAAAGCCAATTATTATAGGACTGGCTCCAGTGTGAAGCCACAGATTACCATTAGTGGCCAAAATTGTTAGAATGCAGGCTTGCCCTGCCTAACCCACCAGGGAGCGTTGAACTCATTCACCTTAATTGGATAAAAGAGTTGAGATCCTGAAGACAATTAAGTCTGAAAAAAAATGCAGGACATTAGGCAATGAACGGGAAGAAATGAACCACCTAAGGCTTTCAACTGTGACAAAAAAAATATCAGGAGCTTATGTTTCTGTAATGCCAGAGAATCCATACTGGAAAAAAGGTAAAATAACCAAAAATCTGTTCATGACAAGCCTAAAAAGACATTAAAACTAATTATCATCTGCCTGGGCAGCTCTGCTGAAGCCAAAGAAGAGTATTATTGACACTGCAGTGCTTCCCACAGACTGGCACTACGGGATCTGATGCAGGACTGGATAATTAGTTAAGATATTAATCAATCAATCAGAGAAGTGCTGAGGAAACCCAGTTCAAGAGAAGTAAAAACGTTTATCAACTCTTGATACTAACTCATGCATTCCATTACTGAGGCCTTGGAGAACCAAAAAAATAATTAAAAAAAATAAAATAAATGCAAAAAAGCACTGGTACGATCACAGTTGAATGCAAGCCACTTTCCCTTCTGCACTGGTTGGTTCTCTAGGACCTGCCTGCAGATAAAAGTGCCACCACTTGCTAATTGTACATATGTCACATGTAGATTACTTGTTATCTCATAGCTCTATCAGATCTCTTTGACAGAAGCTTCGGGGAAAAAAAAGAACTTTTTTAACACAGAAAGGTCAAAAAGCGATGACAAACAGTAAGTTCCGCTCAAGTAATTAGTCCAATACCACTTTTCCTACCTTGAACAGCATTCACAAATACAAACATTTATTTCTTGCAAGTAAATATTAAAAAGATTCTGTCCGCAGGAACTATCATTAATATTATTTCAATGCATCCGAGTACTCAGCTCGTTCTCACCTTCCAAATAAACAAGAACTTGCAGTGAGTGGAAAGTGAATTCCATCGGTCCCATTCCGTTTAATTACAATTATTTTCCCAAAGAGCGGCATCTTCAAACATAAGAAGTCTTACCTATGTGAGAATGTCAAAATTACTCATCCAAGCAATGATTTATTCTCATAAATATGTAAAGCAACGTAACCCTTTTTTAATGCCATTCAAAACACTTCCTAAAGTACAGCAGAAGAGCCCTGTGCCCGTGCCACGTGAACGAAGTGCCATTTCCATGTGTTCCCCTGCACCTGGGAACTATCCACCACGAGCATTGGCTGAAATCGTGCACAGGAGCGCGGGCACTACACGTTTGGAGGAAACAACGCTTATAAGTGGTAAGAGCATTCATCACGTGCTCACACAAACTTAGCAATACCGCTTTTACGTATGCGATAGCTGCTTGTTATCCATCAGAGCCTGCAAAGGGGCAGGACAACACGTACAATATTTCGTTCCATGAGCGATTTAAAGCTATTTTCAGGCAAGCAGTCGCTCCTGCTCACCTACTCCTGGCATATTACTTTCCTCTCATGTACTGGGATGTATCTCAGACTTGGCTTTCAAGTAAAGCTGCCTTTGGAGTAAACCTAGAGAAGCCGTGACTGCGGCTGTAGCTATTTATCTGCAGCTCCCTGTCAGTGCCAGTTCTCACACCCGCAGTGGTTTCACAGAAATCCCGCTGCAGGGTGGGTCTCAGAAGCGACTGCATCTCCTGAGCTCTCAGGGAGCTGGCAGCACAGCGGGGGCAACAAACCTGCCTCGGCACCTTCCCCCAGGAGGAGGCTGAAGCACCCGTTATTACCACAGGATCAGGGTCCCCAGCGTTGCGTTAAACACAAACCTGACCAAACCACGACATTTCTCACCCCTTGGCCCGTCAGCAAATGAAGGAACGAAGGGGTAAGGCCTGGCAGGAGCCGGGTCCCTGAGGGGCTCCCACAGACACACACAGCGTGTGACAGCACTGACAGCGCCCCTCCACCAGCAAACCCTTGTGTTTGCCTATGCACGGTGCAGCGTCAAATGTTAATTTTAAAGCAGGCCCTACAAAAACACCTATAACCCGCGTATGGGATTAAAACCCATCATCCCCACACCACAAGCAGCGCAAGGCCAGCACCAAGCAGCGATCCCAGCTTGCTCTCAGCATCCTCCCCGGCACTCCGCTTCCCCAAGCAATAACCGCGTGTGGTTTTAAAGTTTATTCCCAACGCCAGCAGCCCCCCGTCCCCCCTCACCTCGCCCCGTCCCGGCGCTCACCCCCTCAGCGCGGTGCCGGCTCCCTCCTCCTGCCGCCGCCGCCGCCGCCGCTCCCCGCGGCGCCCCCCTCCCGCCCTTCCCGCGCGCGCCAGCGCCGCCTCCGCCCGCTCGTATCCCTCCGCCGAGCCGCTACAGGCACCTGAGGCACCCGAGGCACCGGGAGCTGCTGGAGCCGCCCCGGTGGGACACGGCCCCGCACATCCAGCCCCGGTCGAGCCGCCTCGAGGCCTCCCGGCTCTACCCGGCGCCGCTCGGCGGACGGACTCTTTTAGCCGTAACGGCCGGCGCTATGGCGGAAGGAGACCAAAGCGGAGCTCTGTACGCATTCGAAAAGGAGCGCGGAGCGTCCCCATTGGCCCGAGGGGAGCGGCGTGTGGCGCGGCGCAGCCAATGGGGGCCGCGGAGGGCGTTTGATTTCAAATGGCCGCCGCAGGGCTGGCCCCGGCCCGCCCCGCCTGCAGCGGGCGGGGCGCAGCGGGCGGGCACGGCTGTCGCTGTGGGGGCCCGGGAGGCCCCAGTTGGGCAGCAGCTCGCTAAAAGCTCCGTAAACTAAGGCGAAACTAACTCAGACAACCGCTCCTCCCCTAATTCAAATTGTTTTTGTTTTTGTTTTCTTGACCATAAAAACAGGGCGCTTCGAAGGGGTAACAGTAGGGGGAGCGCGGTAGGAAGCAGCAGTAAAAGTGTTAAAAATTAAACCAGCGTTTTAAGTCTGTTGTCCTAAATGTTGTCCTAAATAGTTACCTGCCATTATGTACAAAAATTTATTCCCTGACAGGAATTGAGTACTAAGGCCTAAATTTGAGACTCCAAGAACTCAAAACAAACCCCATGCTGCTCTGTATGTGAAGATTTAAAAAAAAAAATAAATTGGTGAGGAGTCAGGATGACTCAGGCCTTGACTAGAAGGCCTTGACTGCATAAAAGTAGAAAGCTGATACGGAGAAAATCGTCATCACCACATCCAACATCACGGCCATCCACATTCTTGGCCAAGTCTACACTTGATATCTCTATCATTTAAGCAAAAATTGACTTCCAATCAATGAGATAATATGGTATGAAAAATGACAAGAAACCCTGATTTGAAAATAGCCAAGCAGAAGATGCCTTTGAACCCTTTAAATGTAGACTCGGGTCAGAAACATGTTTTTAAACTGGAAGGACTTCACCTCAGCCCTTTGTGACATAGAGAAGATTATTTTTAAAATGCTCTTTGAAATACTTATGCACAGATGAAAAATTAACTACATTAAGACACATAACTTCCATCATTATGCTCAATTCTTTTTTCATTTTGAATGTTTTTACCGGTGGCCTGGAGTTACAAAGCGCAGGCCCCAACCACCTCACGTTTCATTCTCCAGCCTCCTCCAATGCAGTACATAAAGCCAATTTAAAAGCAAGCCATGTATTTGCTCTCTGATGATTCTCTCTGAGGCCTAAGGGAGTCACAAAAGAGTTTGGACTTCTATAAAAGGGATTAGAGAGTACGGCTCTCTTCCCCTCCATGAAACAGAACAGGAAAGTTCTTAAAAATGAGGGTGTAGAGATAGGCCAGGCAGCAGATGGAGATGCAGGTGACTTAATGCTCCTCCTGCACTTTGGGCATTGGTTAGCCTGGCTGCTCGAAACCTCATTTTCAGGCTGTGGTTTCACAAAAAATGAAAGCCAAACTGACCTTTACCTACTGCCAGAGTTAAACAGAGTTGAGATATTTAAAATAAGCACGAAAGAAACAAAGTACGCCTAAAAGTTCTGAATAATTAGACAGAACAATTTACTCTTACGGATGAAATCAAAAATACTTCAAAAACTCGGCATTGCTAGTCGGTCGAGGGAAATGATTGTCCCACTCTGCTCTGTGCTGTGCGGCCTCACCTCGAGTACTGTGTGCGGTTCTGGGCACCACAGCACAAAAAGGACATTAAACTGTTGGAGAGTGTCCAGAGAATGTCACCATCTACAGGATGGTGAAGGGCCCAGAGGGGAAGATGTATGAGGAGCAGCTGAGGGCACTGGGCCTGTTCAGCCTGGAGAAGAGGCTGAGAGGAGGCCTCATCATGGTCTACAACTTCCTTGCAATGGGGAGCGGAGGGGAGATCTCTTCTCTTTAGTGACCAGTGACAGGACCCAAGGGAATGGTGTCAATCTGTAACACAGAGGTTCAGGCTGGACATCAAGAAGAGGTTCTTCACTGAGAGAGTGGTCACACACTGGAACAGGCTCCCCAGGGAGCAGTCATGGCACCAAGGCTGTTGAATTTTAAGAAGTGCTTGGACTGTGCTCAGTCATATGGTCTGAATTTTTGGGTAGACCTGTGTGGAGTCAGGAGTTGGACTCAAGTTGGACTCGATGATCCTTGTGGGTCCCTTCCAACTCGGGATATTCTATCATTATGTGTATTATGCAGGGTATTAATTTCTGATTTGTCTCCCACAACTTCCTAGCCACCAAACACAAGCTGGTAACTAGCACTAAAACCTGGCTGCGATCTTGTAGGCTGACCACAGGATAAACAGCCTAAAGGAGTGCTGTGGCCTTCAACTTGCATGGTGTTTTTGACATCATACCAACCACACAGAAGCTAAAACATTGCAGTTACTGGGCTCCTTCAAAAAGCAAACCTTATTTTTTACCATAACTAATTTACAACAAAGACAGCCTCCTCCCTCAATTCATGCTGTCTACCAACATCATACTTGTATGGTTTTCCACCCAAGGTGGATGGTGAAAATCCAAGAGAAATTAGACACGTTGAGTGATGCCTGAGGTGTTTTTTTTTCTTTTTTTATTTTTTAATAAAAAAATAATCCAGTGACCTTAACTGCAAATTAACAAAGTTCTACATGTGTGTGTGTGTGTGTGTGAGAGAGAGAGTGGGTGGGTGGGGTGGGGGGAATACAAAGGGAGAAAGGCCTTTTACAAGGTCATCCAGTCTTTTGTGCTTCAGGCGATAAAGATCCTAATATTCAGATCTTTCACAAAGCAGAACTCCTTTTGATGTTATTACTTTTATAATTAATTATCTGGTTTGCCTCAAATACTATTTTTATGTGGTATAATGACTTTAGGGGACTTTAGATATGATAAAGTTAGATGTAAGCAACTTAGATTTTTTTTTTTCTTTTGAATTAAATTACTCTGAAGTCTATCTCATAAGTTTCGGTAGGGGGTTAATTTAGTTTAACATATTAACACAAATTTATCATCTCACCTTCAGCTTGTCGTGACAGCTTTATGCTACTGGATAATCTTTTATTTAGGTGTAAACCATAAAACTTTCAAGCAAAATCAGAACTCTTAACACTGGGTATCATTGCTAATCATTAGATAGCAAAGTCAGATCCTTTTGGGGGTCTTCACAAGCGTGGTTGTAACAGAAGTTACAAAAAAAAACAGTTTACACCACCAAAATTCTTTAAAAGCCTAATTCATTACAGTGTCTATTAGCCCACATTGAATTGAGATAGCAGCAAAATAGCAATTTTTCCGCTATCACTATATGGGCATTTTTATGTTGACAAGGGCTCTGCTGCTTTTACAGGAAAAAAAAAAAATATTGCTCTGCAATATGCCAATAATTGTATATTCTGGTATGATCATACAGTGGTTTATTAGTGCACTTACCACGCAGTATCTTTTCACAACCTTTGTGATAAACGTCTCTGCAACAGAACAATACCTACAAGAAAACACAAATTATAAAAAAAAAAAAAAAAAAAAGATTTTGAGAGTGCCTTGCCTCAAATCCATCTTCAAGAGCAGCAGTGGTCTCTTAAATAATGGATACACGGATATTTGCAACAGTATATCTACAGGAGGGAAAAAATGACATTTACTTCAAATTTTCTGTTGGGTAATATTTATCTGTCAACATTTAATTTACTAGGATTACAAACCACCACATACAAGTTGAAGTAAGACAATTGACTCTCAAAATGGGTTGAAAAGTAGTTTTATATAGTAGTTTGAATCAGTCCTTGAATGTGCTTGCCAGCTTAGACATTTTTTAACTTAAATTAAAGTTAAAAAGAATTAAAAAGAATTAGAAAAATTAACATCTTAATTCCTCATATGAAGGTCCTCATACAAGACCATTTGTTCTAGATTCTACACTTCAGGCTATTGATGCTGTGTAAAGCAAAGCCCAGGGATTAAACAAGTTATTTTATGATGAATCTCTGAAAAAGTATCTATTTCTCTATTTTGCAATAGACTTCTGTTCTTAAAATGGTTTATTGCTCTGACATTACCATACCTAAGATTTTCAGACGCATGTATTCATACAGAGAACCAAATTTTGACAACTTATTCTCATGTGAGAGGAATCTGTGTAAGTTTATGAACAAATAGGATCGGTTTTCCAAAATGGTTCCTATCAAACATGTCTGCTGTTTGTGTAAGTAAACGCGTGTGTACACTCGTTTATTGTGGATGGGGCAGGACTCCACTGAGCTCTGTCAAAATAACTTAAAAGCAAAATATGAATCTACTTCATAGGGCCTGAGGCACTCGTGGTGTTTCCGAGAAGCCAGGAGCAGAGACCACGAGCAGGACAGGCACGGCCTACAGGCTGGTATCAGATCACTGCCACTGAGCACGCACCTTGAGCTTCATAATCTGATGCCACTGCCAACGTGCTGATTCCTTCTCGAGCTCCTCAAAAGTGGTTCAGTTTTGCTGTTCTTGGTGTTCACCCAACTGGCATGCAGTAGCAATTTAGATCTGTTCAAGGGTTATAAATAGGTTGAGCGCCGTGCATGAAAACACAGGAACAACGGGCAGAGGGGAAGGAAGGATTATTTGTGCAAAGAACTTCCAGGACAAAATCTTAGCCGAATTAATAATTTGCTAATTCTCACTGTGTGAGAAGGAGCATAGAAAACGTATAAAAATCATTTGAAGAAAGCTCTTATTAAAATATCGAAATTACAAAATAATCCTAATACATAAAATGAAGAACATTCACAGTAAAGTCCAATTGCTTGAAAAATTCTCAGAGGCACTGAGCAATTTCTGTATGTAGGAAATCTTGGCTTTGACTTGACATTTATGCCCTATACAGAACAAATATGGCTTTGAGCTCGGTTAGTCTATATTGCTTAAACAGCCTATTGAAATAAATTTATTGCGCAAGTAGTCTAAAATGGAAGTTTGTTATTTCTAAAGTCTGTTTTCTATAAACATAACTATCTCCAAGTTGTAAAATGCAAAATCTGCAGAAAGAAACGCAAGTTCAAGGACAGAAAAAAAAAAAAAAAAAAAAAAAGGAAATAGTGCAGATTCTCACAAGATGAGTCAAAAATTAATTGCTGGAGAAATGGAATGACAAAAGTAGGTTTTACATATAATCTATGTATATAAAAATTACAGGCTGCACACTTTGTGTAGTTGTATTATCTCTGTATTTCAGTAGTCGTGATATTTCTGTTTTTTCCAGATTTGTCACTAAAATGGGACATAGTAGAGAGTAGAGGTTATCTGTTGTGAGAGAAACATTTCCACTTGTTGGATCATAATTATACCGCCACCTCCTCACTAAAATCTCTTTTTACTGGATGTTAGAGGCAAATTTGAAAACTTTATTATTAATACAGTATCTGAACAGCAGTTTGTTAGGTACTTGAAGGAATGGAGGATCACATTATCCCAAGTTCTTTCTACAGTTTGAGGTTTGTTAGGAAAGGTGCCTTTTATCACTGATCTTAAATACAGAAAGAGACCAACAGAAGCACACTACGATGACACAGGAGAAAAGTCGTTCTTCGTGTCTCATAGCATGTATAACCCCTACTATTTAGCTTGAATATTTTAATAATGGTGATACTCCTATACTGCTAGACAGAACCGTATCATACTAGAAATTGTGCAGATGAGCAATAATTGTGATAATAATTATTTAAATTAAGCAGTAAGTAGTCAATAATTACTGATTAATGATTGAGATTCTTCTGCCGCCACCACCTCCCTGGGCAACCCGTCCCAAGGCCTGGCTGCTCGTCCTGAGGAGAAATGGCTCCTTGTTTCCCACCTGAACCTCCCCTGGCACAACTTGAGGCCCTCTTGGCCTATCCTACACTTGACTGATGACAGGTGACAGCTGACAGGAGCCATTGGAGCTGTACAAGAGTATTTGGGGGTTGTCCTTGTCACCGTACTGAAGGGCCAGGCTCCAAATCGTTGAAGTGCTACATAAGGGAAGGCTGCACAGGGCCTAGTCGTGTGCTGCACAAGGCCTCACCATGTTGGAGCTCTGTATCGATCACCAGGCCTTAATTATTCATACTCTTTGGGGAGACTCGGCCTGCTAACTGCTACCCTGAATTTATCCACGTTTTATACGTGAATCAGCACTACTTCCAAATAACTACAGGTGATAAGCACCAAAAAATTACCTATCTAGGCAATGGCTTTTCAATCCTTTGGAATGGTTAAGTGAAACGAGCACACAGGGCGGGAATGAAATTAAAAGGTTTAAAGAAAATAATACGGTTTAAGAATAACAACAGAGCTTTGTTCTTGCATCAGAATGTATTAGATCTTGCAATTTGCATATACAAAGAATTCAGCAACATTCACCGGCATTAAAAACACAGCAAGATCAAATTATAAATGTAATAAAAGAAAATAATAGTAGCTGAAACTGTATAATACATACATATATTATAAAGATTTGACAAATTAAATACAGTTTGGTCATACAGAAAAGTTTCAATAACTTTACATTAAAAATGGTACTAGGGAAATGAAAACATTTCAAAATATTGAACACAGGCGGTCAGGCTCATTTTAAAAGTTTAAAAAACTGATACGTAAAAATACCCTAAAAAACACTGGTAATTACAGTATGCATTCTTCATTAAGGCCCAATTCAGCAAAGCACTTAAGGGATTGCTTCGGGAACAAAGAACGTAGGGTGCTGTATGCTTTGTGGAGTAGCGATGTCGTAAAGCAAATGCTTAAATGCTTCGGTGAACTGGAACCCATCTTAACACGTGAAAACAGTCAAGTCACATAGTGACCAAAGCCACATACCGATCAGAATGTACAACTTCCAATCAACTATTTGGCATTTTAAAGTAATTTCATGCAACGTAGGAAAAATTTAAAAGAAAAAATCAGATATATCTATGTCAAGATACAGCTCCCCAGTTACAAGGCTGCTGCAGTAAGCAGCTTATTCACCAAACACAACTGGAAAGCAAGCGTCTCAGATTAATAAAAAAAAAAAAAAAAAAAAAAAAGAAAGAAAAATAAAAAAGGTCATTATGTTTGTGACTTCTGAAATGTGTTACATTTTTTTCTGTTCCCTAACTGATAATATAGGTAGCAACTAAAACCAGAGCACCCACTTAACATGTGATGTTTCAGCTTAGCTCCAGCCTGCTCTTAGCTGCTGCCCATCGGGTCCCCGTAACATCACGCTGCGTTGTGGTCCTGCTGAGGAGGATTGCTTCACGAGGCAACTCTCAGTGTAGGCTTTTATGTGAGATCCCTAGGAGATGGGCTGTCTGACAGACAAATTATTTTTATATTGCAAAGTAAACATTTGGAAAGATCCTAGGATCTAACGGGACTGTAAGAAAAGCTTCTTTGGAAAATAATGAAAATTTCTTTGCATTCTTTTCTATCATCATTTAACCTCTCTGATTCTGTCTGTGCTGCAGATGATCATACTGAAAACCTCACTGCATTGGTTTTCCTACTGAATTTATTTGATGCCTTTTTGAAATTTGATAGAATTCTAGCATGCAGTAGTAATGTAAACTTTGCGTTCTTTTACTCCGCAACACTTTCTGTGTTTTGAGTATATCTTCTAACAAGTCACAACAAATGTTTAGTCTTTAAACAATCGTTTTTAAGTGCATAATTTACTGTACAAATAAATACAGAAGTGCATCAATGGGAAGACAAGAAGCAGTAAATGGCAGTGTTCAGAACAGTGTGCTTAGAAATGGCTAAACTGCGCCTTTTCCATTCAGTACAAAATGAAAGGAGAGGGATGAGCACCTCCCTTGTTCCTTGCATTGTACGACTGTTCTACTTGTTACCAGATACGAAAAATGGTCATGGGGCAAAATAGTGCAAGAACAGTGAAATGATCAGTTTAAGTTGTTTAATTTTAAATAAGGCTTTTATGTTTGCATCGAAAAAACCTAACCAACCGGACAAGACAGGACTATTGCATATTAGTTAAGTAACTGAAGTACATACTTTGTGCTCATTAATTCATATATGCATTTTAAAGAATGGAAAAGAAATACTTTTGAATTATTCAACATTCAGATGCCCTGTGATTTTTTTTTTTTTTTTTGGATTTTCTAACCCCCAAGCACATCCTGTTCTGGGCTATAATAAAAGACTTTTAAAATTTATTTCACCAATTATATTATCAGTAGTACTTTCATTAAAAATATATCTATATACACAATCATATAACCCTTTTAGATAAAGATCTTTAGATCTTTTTTTTTTTTTTGATAACATACATGGGAAAGTAAGAACATAAAGGAGCTTTCAGCTACAGTGCTCAATGTTGCTAGCGCTAAAAATTTACTCTTTTTTTTTTCTTCAAAATTTTAGCAAATACTATTAATTATTTTGTTGAGTGTAATAAAAGAAGGAGAGTAGAGCCTTTTGAAGATGACAAGTTCAGGAACTGCAAAATAGACTCTTCAGATATGCAAAATATTCTCAAATAGTGGCAAACTCACATTATTGTATTTCTAGATTGATTTAAGCTGGTGTAATATTTAGGAAAGAACAAAATAAATGGACTTTTAAAGTTATATTAAATCAAAAATCTAAATCTGTATTTATAATGATTATATCTTATTAAGACTCAAAATAGAACTGCCATCCACTGGGAGGTTCTAAAAAACAGACTTTAAAAGCAATTATATTTTTTCAGCTATACTGTACATTATTACACAAAAATGGCCATATTCTGATACCTCGAAGTCTCCTTGCCCTTCAGTGAGACCAGGAAATAAATTACATGTAAGCATGAGTAGGTTAGCAGTTTGTGTCCCCAGATAAACATCTGTTTTCATTTGCTGTTGACGTCAGTGAAGAAAGGTTTATGGCCAAAACATGTTTAGTTTAACCATATATACCACAGTTCACTTTTTTAGTATGAAATGTAAATCACCTGCATAAAGTTTCAAGAACTGGGAGACAGCATTATTGATAAATAATTGTAAGTGGGGAAAAAAAAAAAAAAGAAGAAAACTTCAATAATTAATTTACTGTTATTTAGAATAAAGATTTCTCTACCATCTTATAGTAATATACTGTATATGAACATTATACTTTGCTTTAGAAGATATTTATATTTCAGAAATAATTTTGTACAGCAAATGCAACTTTTAGGGCAAACACAAAGGCATATTTACAATAAAAGTCAATCGAAATGACACGGAATAAATTAATATAATATACAACTATTTATACAGACAAATTAAAAAATAAGGCAGGAATTTTCATTTGAAATTAGCATAGTCGGAAAATATGTCGATGAAATCTTGTACCACTCTGTAGCAGAATTCATACTGTTCCTGAAAAACAGGAAGAAAATATCAAAACCATATGATTAGGTCAGGAAAAAAAAAAAATCATTCTTATGCAAATCCTCGTGGTAAAGGCAAGGTGCTCCAGTTTGGAGCACTGTGAGTTCACTGCAGCTACCAGTTCCACCTAATTGCCCACCGATTCAAAGTTTCTGATGGCTGCCCACAAGTTCTGTGCTCCTCTGTGCCTCGCTGCTGGCTGGATCCCCACCCTGGCACTGCGAGGAGCTTTGAAACCAAAGGCTAGTGAGCAGAGGACCTCGACATGGTCCTCAACACGAGCCGAGCCACGGTTTCGCCGTGGGTTCTGATATGAAAGGCTTCTCTCTCCTCTCACATGCAACCAACTTTTAATAATAGGCGGATGGTAACACCCTGCCCTCAAAGAGCCACCCACCCGTCAGCAGGGTATTCTCTTCAAAGCCGCCTGTTTTCCCTTCATGTGCAGGAGGAGCTGAGCACGAGTCTACCCTGGTTCTTTTTTTTTCTGTAATAAAAGCAACGGTACCTCTCTTTTGTCAAATACAGGCTGATTCTTGCCTGTCAGTTAAAATGATTTCTTCAAGCTTTCTAGGGGATAGTTCTTCAAATGAACATCAATTCTTAAACCTGTCTCCTCATTTAAATTAAGCTGCTGACTGCACCTGGCTGTTCCCCATCTCATGCTAAAGCAGGTAACTCTTCCTGCGCCTTCCCCAGGGAGCCCGGCTGCTTAACTTCAGGCTTTGAGCTTCCCGGCTGAAACGGTGTGACAATGCAACTTCAAATGCACAGAACTTGAAAAAAAAAACTCTTAAGTTCATTTTTTTCTGAAGTGGAGTTTCACTTGTAAATGCTGTCTGTGTATACTCATCCTCTGGCTATGTTAGCCTGCTGGCTAGTCCTTTGCATCCCAAGGATGGGGCACAGCCCGAGCTCGTAGGCATGCTGATAGCCTTCGACATGATTTGCTGCATTATCAGATCTCTAACGCCTGATAATGAACGGAATTGGCATCTGACTTCACTCATGCTGGAAAGCAGAGTTTAGCAGAAGCCTTTCCACAGGCTCAGCTGGGAATATCAATCCAATAACAGCAATTACACCCTTAACTGACGTTATTAAATCACAGAGCCAGAACCCCAAAAGAAAGATTTCATCCCTGTCTCAACGTGACTGCAGATAATCCAATTCCACTTCAGCCTCTTTCCCCTTTCTGCAGTACAGAGAAAACATCTACCTGGGAAATGAGCTTTGAGATAACTTCCTAAAGAAGTTTCTCATTGCCGAATGGGAGCTGCTATCAAAATACCAAATATCGGCATTATGTGTTTTCCAAAAACACACTTCCATAAACCTTGTTAATGTTTATTCTGTAAGGGAAAGTGTCAGGACCAAGCTTCACATATTCTTTGTAGCTGACTTTAAACAAGTCAGCGTCTCCCTTTCAGAGATGAACTGCAAGCCTGTTTAAGCCTCGACACTTTCAGGTAAAGAAAGAAAACCTGATATATATGGCTTAAAAGGCATTTACTTCATAAGTTTTGTCATCTGGAACTCTCAAAAGATTTTGGTTTATTTAACTGTCACCAGTTCCTAAAAAAACACTGAATGTTTAGCCAAGTTTTATTTTTAGAAATGCCATAAAAAAAAATCTGTAAAAATACAGATTTCTGATAATACCTTGTACATACACAGCCATCATACATAATTTATTTCCACCTGCAAAAAAAATCCTTTGTTCTCTTCCCACAAGAATATTTACAAACACACATCCTTTGACAAAGATCCGGGTTGTTAAATATCATACCAGTGTTTGCACCATATGTGGCCTCTGCAGTCTTAAGCTCTTCACAGCTTGAAATACGTCGAGGAGCCCTTCAGCCTTCACTCGTTCCAGGATATTGCTGAGTGCTATGAACGTACCTGTTCTGCCAGCACCAGCGCTGCAACGGAAACACACCTGGTTGGCATGCAGCAGGATAAAAATGCTAAAAATAATATTGATAGAGAATACCCAAGTACGAATATTAGCCTATTCTGCCACTTCAGACACGCTAGAAGGGAGCCAGCAGTAATCGAAATTCATCCTGAGCCAGGCAGGAGCTGCTCCAGCCCCGTTGCTGACAGCTTCTGCCCTCAAACAGGAGATTGTGAGCAGCAGCAGCAGCACATGGATGCTGTCAGCACCAGCCTGGCACATGAATTACGAGCTAGAAAAGCTTCTTCTTCACATATCCATTAGTCTTCAGCAAAGAAAGCTTCCCGTGCTCTCATGCTCTGCTTTCAGGTTTACTCTGGATGTGGCAGAATACAATCAGAGCCTAATATCAGAGCCAAAAAGATTCTGCTTTCTTAATCACACAAATTACGGGCTATCTGTCACCAAAAAACAGGGGCTGTGCCCTGGAAGGCCAGCAGCTTTGATAGGAAATAACTAAAAGCGGGATGGACTTTGGAATTCAGCAGTCAGCGCTAAGATGAAGCAGAAGGTTCACTGGATTGAACAAGGATAAGCACAAAATAATTTATTAAATTTAAAATTTTCATGTTTTTTAATCATTTATAGCAGGTGAAGTGTAATCACACATCATTGCTTCCACCTTAATTCCATCAAATGGAAAAAAAAATCCGAGAAGCATAGTCTTATGAAAAGATTAAGTGCAAATGCATGTATCCTCAGCTGGGTACATTAAAAGTCCGACTGGAGGGAAAATGAACAGGTACAACATATTAGATGCACTATTCCCTTCAGACAACTACTTTTATCAGATTAAAGAAAAATGCAAAATCCAAAAGGGTTCAGGCTTATTTGTCGTTAGCTAATCTGTAGTAACCTCGTGTGCTTTCTAGAGTAACCCATGAGTGATGCACTTCGGAATAGGTCTACATAAATAAAAAGGTGAGGAAATAAAGATATAAAGTAAAGCTGCACACAGACATCATCAAATGTTGCTTATTCACTTATTCACACATTGTTCTTCACTCCATTGCTTATACTGTTTGTGTTAGATGCTCTTTCCTTCTTTCCTCCCAAAACATCTTTTTAATAAATCCTTAAAGGCCATGTAAAGTTTTTGGTCTGTTTTGTTTGTTTAGCTGTTTTGGTTTGTTTTTTCTTTGCTTGTTTTTTTTTTTTTTTTTTGTTTGTTTGTTTGTTTTGGTTTTGTTTTGTTAATTGGCTGAAAAAATTTGGTATGGAGAACTAAACTGCATTTGAGATGCAGGAAAAACACATGTGTTGTCTCACGGGAACACAGCACTACTCCTTTCATACTCGCTTCCCTCTCTGTACTTCCTTCAACACTTTTCTAAAGGGAAGATAACTTTTCAATTTGACTCTCAGACCTCATTTCTTGAGACAAAGTTCAAAAGCAAAGGATGCTCCAAAAGGGCAAAGACTGGGCAAAAGAGTGAAGCAAGGGATCTTTAAGCAGTCCTGCCTGGTTTATTACGGTGCAGAGAGGAGGAGACAGCAAAGAGAGAAAAAGCACAGGTAGCTATGAACTAACCAGAAGGCAGCAGGAGACAAACACTGGGATTTAGCAGATTGGCTTTGAATTCTGTTGACAACTCAGTTAGCAAAGCCCTTCTGAAACTATTTAGTGCTAGGTCTTCATTCCACATACGAATTATCACTTCTAGCTGCTCCTGAAACCATTCATAGTTAGAAAAAATTAACAGAAGGTTTCACAAGTGTATGCGAATGCTCTGAGAAATCAGTCTTTTCTTGAAAGGTGTTTACTTATTCATAAATTTACATTAATCTACATTTGAAGACTCAGGTATGACTGCATGGAGCAGTTAAAGTGCACTGTACATACAGGCTGTCAAAACAGGGGCAGGACAAAACGTGCAATATTAAAAATCCTAGGATACACTGCGTGGTTGCTTTTATTTTCTTGTTTAGTAAATTTTATAATCGTTGCAGTAAGTTTTGAACAAAATCTAGGAAAAACTCGCATCAAATAATTAAGCTGGTGCTTCACAGAGGCTGCAGCTCAAAAAATGTAAAAAAGTAGAAGCAATACATACCTCAGATAGTTCTTATCTATCTGATTTGTGTGTATCAAAGACGTCAGCTATTTTAACCTCTTATTTTATCGGTTAGAACAAGTTGATACTTTGCCCACTTTAATTATCATGTAGAATTTTACCTCCCTAGCATTTATAAAGCAGCAGCTGTCAGAATTGGTCAAGCTGAAGCACCAAACACAAAATATCATCACCAACATTGAGTTCAGCCACCATCGGGTGGGAAAACCCACCGTCCCCTAAGGAACGTAAATGAAAACTGCAAAGAGAAAACACTTCAGAAGCAAGGAGGAAGAAGTTTTAGCAATTAATACACATTACTGTATGCTCCTATCCCAAAACGCCAACAAATCCAAGAGCTCCCCGGATCATTTTGCTTCAGCAGCTGATGAAAATACTTGTGACACCTCAGGTAGCCAAAATACAAACCATACTTCTCAGAGAGTGAGACCCATTAAAACTCAAATCAGAGCAAAATAAAAGTCAGTGCATTCTGCAGAGAGCAGCTCTAACAAAGCCTTTCCTATTTCTAACTCTAACAGCACCCATGTGCTCTTCTAGCAAAACACTTCCGAACGGTCAGTGAGCATACTTCCCTGCGGATAATGCTACAAGACAATCGGAGTGTCACATAAATCACTACTGCAATTTCCGCAGCATGAAAAGCAACCTGTTGGGTGTCCTCTGCAATGCAGGAAAGCCCCAGAAGCAGCGCCAGGCATCACCGCTGGCTGACAGAATGCGGGAGAGCACAGCTCCTGCACGGAGGATCCCTGTCGGAGTACAGGTGCCAAGCATTGCTCAACAGTGGGATCACAGAAAGGGGAAGAAAATACCACAGTTATTAATATTAAATGTTGTTAGATATAAAAATACCAGGATCTCAGCCTCTGTGCATGCCTTGAAGGAGACCATGGTCCAGCAACAGCAGCTGAACTCATACAATGTGCTCAGGAAGAAAAGATCTAATGGGCCACTATCTAACGTGTATTCAATTACCAATTCTGAGGGCAATGAGAGATAAAATATGTCACGGTCGAGCTCCAATCACAAGACACACTCTACTGCACCAGATCTTAGACGAACGCAGCATAGATGAGGCCCCTGCGAAACCGGGTCTGGATAAGAGCAGCACTGAATTTGCCAGCACCTCTCCCACAGCAAACAGGTCCAAGGAGCCCACAGCAGCAAAAAAGTTCATGTCAAAGGGTGACTTCTTGAGGTTAATAACTTCTTATTTAGAAGACAAAACAAACCAGGCACCTCTCTTCTGCTGACTCTGCCTCTGTGGACTGTCAGCTTGACTTTGTATTGACCAGAAGAAAAGAAAAGGCTTTATTCACTTATAAAAAAATCCAGTATTTTAAAAGGAAAGTGTTATTTCTGAATTAGGCGGAGGCAGAATGATAGCTTTATTACTACTTTTAAAGTCAGCAGATGTAGTGCAGAAATGGAAAAGAACAATTTAAAAGACTGATAAAAAAATAAAAATAAAAAAAAACAACTCTAAAAATAGCATTTGAAAACACAAAGGAAAAGTCCAAAAAATACAGCTTATTAAAAGAACTATGGAAAAAGAAAAAATGACAGTACACTGGTTTTTCTGTCCTTCCTGCTTTCAAAAACAGAGGTACAGTCTGTGTTCAGATTAGGTTAAGGATATATTTCATCATGCCAATAATTTGATTACTTTGATCCTGATAGAACATTTGAGCCACGTATTGCTGGGGTGTTTTACAAATCACTACAAAACAAAACAAAACGAGCAACAACAACAAAAAACTACTATTGTTTCACACTTATCTAATCTCAGTTTTTCCATTTCTCTACCTTTTTCTCATATTTCTTAATTTTTATTTTTAAAGGATGCAGTCTAGTTACAAAGAAGTGCTGTAACCACAGCCAGACTGGAGAAAAAGTTATCAGCTAACTGTGGGAAGGAGAGGGGAGCCTTACCTGCAGTGCACTGTGATCGGGTGATTCCCTGTCTGCTGCTGCTGCTTTTGGACAGCTGCGATCAGGTCAATCATCCCTTTTCCTTCAGCAGGAATTCCAATTTCTGGCCAGCCATGGAAGTGGAACTGCCGAACCAGCCTGCTTTGCTTCTCATGGTTACCCTACGTGCGTGCAAAAAACAGATTCATGCAGCTGTTAATTCCAGATGGAAACACACTTCTTACATTCAACAGCTGTAGCATAATTTTTTCACCATTACAGTAAAGCGGGCTAATTTCAACCTGGTCCATAATACACTGCTCATGCATACCTGATGTGCCTACATTCCCCATGCACCGTGCTAAAAAAAATCAGCTAACGAAATCCACTCATCTTTGCACGATGCTACCTGTGACCTTCAAACTTAAAAATTATTTGTCTTGTCTTTATGCTTGCTGACTAGAAGTTCATATAGGTATTAATGTCATACTAATTCTGGCAGGCAATCTGAATATTGCATCATTATTTCATAGCTAATTAAACAGGATTGTTGGGAATGGACTTCACTAGTGGTGCTAAAATTGTGATTTGATAGATAAGGAAGAAAACCATTATTATGAAAACCAAAATCAGAAAACCCAAAACTATCTAAAATTGTGTTACTCAGGTTTTAAACACCTTCCCAGACGACAGAAGTCAACACAGGGACAAGGACTCTGTGTTGTGAGCACAGTGTGTATTTGTGCCTTATCCACCACCTTCCTTTAGAAGGAAATGCAGAGCCCTTTAAAGTCCTTTTGCTTTGCATGTGCCAACTATTTAAGTGTATAAATTACATGTAACACAATAGGTAGTTAAATTAATGGTATGCTAAATGGCAAGTATTTTTTTTTTCTTCAAACACAGCAATGTAAATGGGTTCCTAAAGAAATGGTTCAGAGAGTGAAGAAATGCATGTCCAAAAGTTCAAAAAATAGTCATCTGTAGAGCATGCCTGTAGCACAGCAGCATTACAGAACAGCTGGTAGGCAGAGAATTTGTATTTGAGCTGTAAATGCTTCCCAGGCATTTAAAATCCTGAATCAAATTCTCTGTACTAGATATATGGTAAATGGTAAAAAATGCAAGACCAGCAGCAACAGCAAAACATTAGCAAAAAAACCCACTTTGATCAAGGACGTGTTTTACTGACCAGGATTTTCACGGGGCTTTAAGCGAAATATTTCCTATAAGGTTCCTTGTGACTGCTAAAATGTCTGCAGTTATCTTTAGATAGAAATTCCAGGATTTAAGTTACGTAATTATATTTGTAAATAACTTCAAATGTAAAAAAACAAAACAAAACAAAACTTAAGCAATTTAAAAAACATACCTGATTATACGTAACTATGAAATCTCTTACACTTATGGCATCTAAAAGACTGTCATTCTTTATTTCTACATTTATGTCTCCATGAGTTACTGAGCCCTCTGATGGCCAGTACTGGAAGCATTTTTCCTGCAAAATTGAGAGAGAATTGTAAACATTCTGTGATATTATTTTTTTCCCAGTTATCTGCATAATGACGAATCTCTGATATAAAATGTGAAATACAGCTTAACATGTTCTAGACAGTTTGCAGTGAAAAGGCTAATAACCAAGAGTATTGGAATAAAATATTTCTACAGTGTAAAGCATTAAGATGAAAAGGGCTCAGAAGTCATAGTTGATAAATACTGCTTTATAAATAAATTAGAAGGAAATTAAGTAACTCCTACAGGCAATGCAATGTAATGTTGTAAAAAAGCCTCCCAAAAACACCAGAAAACATCGCAGAGCACTAAAACATGAGTTGAACCCTGAGTTTGCAACACTGCAGGGATACGGGTCTCTGATAATTCATGAGGAAGGATGCACAAGGAGAGGTTCAGAAGCTTATAGTGGTGAAAAAAGGGGGAGTTCCTCAAGAAAAGATTGTCAGCTGTTCTCAAATCCCAAGCAACTCTTCCACAGGCATTCACACCAGGAATCCCAATAATAGTTGTGATTTTAATGCGAACTGGGCCCTTTTAAAAACCATACTTTTCAGTGTTCTTCCTGACAATTCAAGTAAAAGCAGCAACACTGGCCTACGCCTAACAGCGAAGCAAGAGGTCATTTCAGAGAAGGCAAAAAATCTTGCTAAAATTTGTATAAGGGTTTATACAAATAGTATAAGTAGTGTAAATATTATAAATAGTGTATAATAGTGTTTATCTAACACGAAGACTCATCTTTACTGCACTTTTAAAAAGCAGCTGTGCAACGCCTACCTGCTCCCTCTCCTGAACTTCTGTGAGCATAACGATGGTGTGGCACTTCCACTCCCACACCATCCGCCAGAAATCCTCCACGGTATGGGGCAGCGGTCCTTGAGTGGCAATGAAGTAATCCTTCTGGCGATAGCCCTGCAGAGAAAGAGACACGTGAGTGTAGTGACACGTGAGGATGAGAGTGACCGAAGCTGGTATGCAGAGAGCTCAGCACCCAGCTTCTCTCTGAGCCTCTCTGGATATAATTAATTCTCATATTTAAATAAAAAAAAAGTGGAAGGCGTTGGCCAGGTTCCGTGAGGAAGCCAGGAACAAAGCTGGCAATTATTGTAGGTCTCCCCAGGTAAATCTTGACTCCCAAACACTCTGAAAGCCTTTCCCCATGCTGAATATGTACTCCACCCTCCCACCCCTCCTCTAAGTTAGACAACCAGAGTCAGGATGTCTGTTAACCTGCATGCAGGTAATAGAACCTGTTTCACTCCCTGTTTTTTCAGGACTTAATACAAACCTTAGTTTATACAGCTCACATCAGCAATGTTTAAATTACACAACTATTTAAATTGAAACTGAAAACGCCAGATAAGAAACGTATTTGGAAACTCTCATAAGCCAAACCCAAATAATAAAGCTACTGTTCTTCATAAGCCAAGTTGGCCACGTCTCTTTAAAAAGACTTACAAGCAACATCAAAATATTTGACTTGTAGTCTAAATATATCAAAAACATTTATACTTACATCTATGAAGGAAGCATTGATGTAGTCTGTATACTCCTGCCCTCTTTTCATTGACAGAATCACTCTATTAAAATCATCTGGAAAAAAAAAAACAAACACACACGTCTATTCTTTCTTTTGCTAACTGTATGTTGACTGCTCCACTCTTACATTTGTGAAAGAACAACAACAAAACTTTCAGCTGGAAGCCAGAAAGAGTGTCTTACAGATCTTATCCATGATTTACTGAGCATGTGGAGGAGAGCACTAGCTCTTCTGTGGTTTATTTTTACTTTCACACAGGATATAACAAGCAAGGTCTGAAACTTATTTTAATGAGCAGACATTGCAGTGCTGCTCCAGAGTGGGCAAGGAAACATACAGAAAGTATGCTGGTTAAGTGGATGAAACTGCTGAATTATTCCATTCAGTCCTGAAAAAAATCTGGTCACTACATATTTTACATTGAAAAAGTTAAAATAAATAAATAATTTGTGTGCAGACACTCCATAAGGACACCACACTTTACAGGGACAGGATACTCTGCCTGTGTCGTTGCCCAAGCGTTGAGCAGCCATGTCTGCAAAGAGGACGACAAAACCAAAGGGAAGCTAACTAAACCCTCAAAAATGTGGTCTACCTAAAAATGAAACAAAAACAGTTTTCAAAGCATTTGAATTTTACAGGCAGTATGTAAAAGTCACAACTTTTCCTTCTTCAAGGCATATGCAGTAATTATTTGCAGAATTACAGTTTCCAAGTTTGGGCCTTCCTCTCTTCTGGACCCAGCCAACGCAGCCATATGCTGATATGAGATGTGCTGGTACTAACACGCAGGTAGAATATTTACTTACGACAACCTTAGGATAGCCGTGCACTTATAGCACTTGTTTCTACAGATAAAGTTGATCATCTTACATGGGATGATCTGGATGACTCTAGCTTTTTTCATATTTGCTGGAAGGTTGCCAGTTCTCATGTTTTCCTTCATTATTCGGACATTTGTTAATTTCTGCAATAAAACACAGGTGACGATGAGGACTAATTGAAACAGAAGTGGTTCTCCTCTCACCATGTTCCTCATAACCTGTACCCAGAGGATTCGTTATCAGATACAGAGCAGTCCTACAGTCAAAGCCAGGCTGACTTTTCAGAAAAGCCACTCTGTTGTCCTGTCTGTACAGTATAATTACGAATGATGGTCATGTAATTTTTTTCATACTAACAAATAGTTTTGGGAGTCTGAACATGCTTCCAAAGCATATCAGTAAAGTTTAAATGCAATAGAATGGCAGCAAGTTTTCTTTTTTTTTTTTTTTTTTAATGACACTTCTGGACTATTTGAGCATGGCTTCCAAAAGCACAAAGTCCCCACGCCCTTTGAAAAGTTTCTTCAATTTCAGATTCAGAAATTGAGTTTCACAAATTTAGCCACTTTTGAAAACCTGTCTGCATTACCTTTTTATCAAATTAATTTCATTTTTTTCTTCCCAGCCTTTAAGCAAGCAGAGGAAGGTTGAGGAGCACACTGAACACCATTCCACTCCTGCAGCTCCAGCCCAGGAGCTTTGCAAGCCCGGCACTGAAATAGCGGCCGTTTCATTTCCACATTCTTCTCAAGTGCTAAAATACTTCTCTTTCATAAACTTCACTTCCCTTATCATCCAAGCACAAACTCATTTCATAAGCATTCATACTCATTTCCTTGATATTAGCAGTGTAACTATCCTTTTCAGATTATTAAAATTCTGAGATGCACCACGGGGCATAACGAGGTTGCACGAATGTAGGGCCGGCTGTGCACTACCTACTGTAACCAGGCTCTATACATTTCCAGCTTTTGCTAGCAGAGGGACCAAAGGATAGTGGTATCCTCTGTTATTTATTCAGTATAGGATGACAGTATTCCCAGGACATAGAAAACAAGCACTGCCCTATCCCCAACATTTTTTTGTAGTAGAGATTACATATGAGATTGTGCCCACTAACATCAACAGGCTGCTTCTGCTGGGCTGGGACCTGCCCATCAATGACTGTAGTTACACTGTAGCTGCATTTCAGCAGCTATTTAATACAAACTCAGTTTACATTTATTTTAATTTTCAAGCTGCAAGCAGTTTTTCAGGTACTTCTCTGTATTTGCCAGATACTGAGAAAAAGCACATCCTAATGCCAGTAAAGGCTCTAGTACCAGCAGCAAACCAATAAAAAGAAACTCCCATATCTCAGAAATCACCTTCCAGTTAGTCTGTAATGCCATGTTTAACAGACTTTATGTCAGAGAGTCTGGTAGTGGTTACAACAGAGTTCTGCTCTTCTTCTGTGCAGATTGGCTCAGTGCTCCTGGCCCATCTAAATGCTTTTCAGAATACACAGCCGAGCTAAATGTTGCTCTCTGTACTTCGTGACAGAAGCTAGCACAGTGGACAGCAAAAAAAACAACACCTTAGGAATTCTGAAAAAAAGTGGAATACTCAATGTGTTCACTTGCTTCCTTCCCTCAAAGAGTGTAAATCTTTTGAATGTTGAACTTTTTGCTGTACTTTTTACTTAGTTTTCTTTTCACACTTCCCAATTTCTGATTAAATTAATCCGTTAAAGGAAAAAGAGAAATTCAGTTAACACTGAATTCATTTGATTAAATGACTAAGTCATTTAATGCCTTCAACCCATATATAGAATAAGTCTTTTAGCATAGGAAATGTCACAGAAAAGTTCTAACTATTTCCTCAGCACAGTTGAAGTCTATTTTAAACAGGGATCAAGAAAGACAGCGTCACTGGCATTTCCAGTCAGGGCTTCTCCACAAAACAAGAATGCCTTATTTCTCCACTTTTTAAATATATATTTTTCCCTCCTGGTAGTTGTGGATACTCAGCACAAAACCTGAAAACTCTCCATAATTCACTCTGCTGTCACGGTGGTGACTGAGTTAACATTTCTGTTGACATGCCAATTCGGTCAATGTAACCCAGCTCCGTTTTCCAGCAGTATCTGATCTGGCATCCAGTAGAAGACTGAAAGAATAATTCCGTTTTTCTTCTACAAGCAAACCAAATGCATATAGGAAAATATCCATCAAACGATGAAGGTTTGAACGTGCATTTTTCGAACAGGGTGTTAAGGCCAGGCCTCCTTCACTGATCCCACAGGACCCATTCCCAGTACATCCACTATAAAAATGGGTGGTTCAGTCTTGACAGTCCCTTTCTTTTTTTAGTTGCCCTTCTCCTGCTTCTGAAGTATCTTTTTGTCCCAAGTGTTTCAACATTTGAAAATCTTAGATCCTTCGTACTTACTTTAAATTCTTCTTCCAGCCCTATTTTGACAAGGTTTGGTGCTGCACTGTGCGATGTTTGTAGATGTTTTTCTAGGGATGACACATCTAGCTCCGTGTCACCGTAGAGGTAGTATTCAAGTAAGGCTTGATAAATGAAGGAGTACTGCATCTGGAACAAACAACAGGCATGTAAGCATGATGCACGTCAAGGAAGCCAAACCATACCATGTCTGGCACTTTCATTCACCTCATTTGGCCTACAACTCACTGATCACCAACGTATACCTTAGGGTAAAACAAAGTTCCTGTTACATCACTCCTTAAATTCCACTTAATTGTGCAAGGGGAAACCCTGGACACGATACCACAAGATACCGTGCATTACAGTGATCTATCTCCATGCCAAAGACCGAACGTGCCTCTATCTCCTTCCCCAGCATTACCCTTCTTCTGGGCTTTGCTTATGTCCCAGTTACCCAGGTGTGCAACAGAACAGGGAATATCACACTGGAGATACAGACGCACATTAATCGACTTGAAGAAAACACAAAAAATTGTAATTTCAACCAATTCCTACTTACGTCAGTCTGAACCATCTGTGGACGCTGATTACGGATTCTTGAAACAAACTCAAAAACATCAACTTTCTGTTCAGCATGCATCATGTCTATTATGGCATCTATAACGATAAACGTGCCTGTTCGGCCCACACCAGCGCTTAAAAAGGCGAGAAAAAAAGACAAAAAAAATAGTTGAACTACAAAGTCTGCAAGAACTGCTATGGCAAGGACAGAAGTGGAACTTGTGCTGTTTCTACTGAATTGAAATACTCAATGTGCAACACGTTTTCATTTTTGATTTTGGTAGTGACAGCAACACAAAAGGATCTAAGTTTTTAACCTAAAAAGTTACCATTTCTAAGCTGTTTGAAGAGGTAAGATCACAATTATGTTACTCAAACACCTTTGGTATAAACAAACAAAAACCAAACCAAAACACACACACAACTGTGCTTGAGCAGTTAAAATAATTGTCTAAAATTAAATTTTAAATATTTTTCCTTTTTTTTCTCCTCTTTTCTGCATGACTGCTGTTACAAGTTCTACACTTCCAAATGCTGCTATCTCCAAATATATATATATATATATATATTTTAAATATCCTTCAACAGCCACGAGAGGGAGCAAGATTACTATAAATTATATCGCTCCCGATTTCCAGCTCTTCCTCTCAGAGGAAAAGGGCATGGCATCCTGTGCTAGGCATTAATAGCTCTCCCTTAACCTCCTGTTAGCTTACTTCATACAGCAACTGCCGTGACGCCCAGAAACACCTTCTGAATCACGACAAACGTTTCTCCCCTCATCCCCACGTGCCCAAAAGACGCGGAGTAACTTTCAGCAAGGAAACGGCAGGTTTTAAATCATCTCTGAAGAAAACAATTACCGCATGCGGCCATTCAGTGCAGCCAGGCCTCCCTTCCCTCTCGCTTCCTTTCATTCACGTTTGACCTCTCCCACAGCAGCCGACTCCACCTCGAGCCCTGCTTTCTTGACTCACACTTTATGGAGATTTTCCTCCTCCTGACGTGTCCCGGAGGCCACCCCTGGCAGTGATGTGCCTTCTGCCACCCACCCGCTGGCCTCACACCCCTGGGCCCCTCTCTCGTCCCTCACCCGTGGGTGCCCACGTCCCCTCTGCCTGCAGTCAGCTTCCTGCAGACCAACATCAAATTCAGTACGACAAAAACTTATTTTGTCAGAGACTGCCAATTCCCCTCCCCTCCCAGTGTTTTACCTACTGCTTTTTACTTCCAAATGCCAAATTAGCGTGTTTTTTTTTTTTTTTTTAACCTTCAAAAATCTCTGACTGAGCAGTTTTTACCCAGAATGACTGGATGATATTTTTGTAAAAGCTCCCCCCCCAAATGCACGGTTACTCACTATCGATGAGTTTCCCTTTCCTTTTCCCAACAATTCAATAGTGTCATATCCTGCCTGTAGCGGAAATTAAGTGTCACCTTTCTCATTCGTTACTTCTAAAGCAGGCCAAAGTGCCACACAAATCCCCACCTGGCATGTAGTGCAGTGACAGAATGCTGCTGGACACGTATATAAATATAAAATACCTCATTTAAATATAAAATATCTCATTAGAAGTCTGCAGAGATTTATCTTTATTTTGTCTCTACTTTTCTTAATTAAATTAAGCACAGAACTTCCTCCTGGTTCAAAATAAAGCTCAAACCCAGTATTAGTCTCCACAGAACATCACGGCTAAAGGCTGAAAAAATATAGTGGGTTTCTCAAAGGAAAGGTTATGTGAGACTCCTAAAGTCTTGTTCCTTCTGAGGCTTTTCTTTAAGACTCTTATGTATGACACTTGGGAGAGAAGACAAAATTTGAATGGAAACAAAAAAAGAAGAGGCTGGCTGGGCAGGACAACCATGCTCTTCTCAATAATGCACAGGGAGTCCTCAAGGACTCTCAGAGTATTTCTAGATGTACGACAAAAGTAACAGAAAATAAAGAAATATATGAACCTACAACCATTTCCTTGAAAACAAAACCCAGAAAGACAAAGCTGCTATTCTTTTCTTTTTACTCTAACCTCCCTCAATATGATAATTGTTCCTAAAAAGTCACTTCTTCCTCAGTTGTAACATTACAGTTGCTACAGAGATTGTAATTATTCTTTTAAAAATGATTTTTTGATTAAGGTTTCATTAACATTTAATTTCAAACACCTTAACACAAACTTTTAACAGCAGCAAGTTCACGTGGTTGCGACTGAATGAGTGGGATTGTGTTCTGCATCGGTATGTAGTACATTTCTTAAATTGCAGCATTTCAATCTCTTAAATACAAGCCTTTATTTAAAAAACTTCAAGGCATTTAATGGACGATTTACATAGCAAACTAATTTTATTGTGGGAAAAGTGGAGGATGAATTCTCAGAGGAGCATTTAGTGGCAAAGGTCACAGATTTGTATTACAAGTCTGTTTTTCTGACAAAGAGCATATTTATACCAAAGATCATCCATGGATAAAACAAAACCTTCTGTCTGAGTATTACAGTGACAGCAAAGACCTATCTTTTGAAACTGTTCTTACCCCTGGCTCTAAAAAGCTTAGCATAGTAAGCTCGTAGCCTATTAACAAAAAATAAACATTCAGCCTAAATATTCCGTGTGTAACTCCAGGCCAAACTAATGGAATGGTTTGAAGAGTTCAAACCTACCTGCAGTGAACCACTACTGGCCCAGCATGGGCAGGATTCAACGTTTTGACTTTCTTCAGGAATTTCAGCATCCCAATAGGTGTGAAAGGCACTCCGAAATCAGGCCAGCTGGTGAAGTGAAGCTGTGTGACGAGCCTCAGCGCTTTACAACCATCATGCAGCTGCAGGGAACACACAGACTGAGTTGGACATCTCATTTTCCATGCTGAGATTTATAAACAAACTCCCATGATTATGACTTGTATTCCTGCAACACCTGGATCCTGACTCAAGGATGAGACACTTACAGCATATGTACAATATAAACACGGAGTAGAATTACCATATATTCTTAAAATGCATGTTTGCAGAGAAAACCGGAATAATCCCAAATTAAAATATGTAAAGTACAAAATTCACAATTCATGCAAATAATTTCAAGTCCTTTTTCTCTTATAAAATCCTCATGACACTTCTTTTAGCAACTTCACTGAAACTCAGAAAATTCACTCTAAACATTGAAGACCTACATCACCATGAGGTGCCAAGTTCCAACTTTAGCAAACTGCTTTATCACAAAACCTGAAAGATGGGGATAAACATTTCACATCAACACATTAGAGGACAGCTATGAGTATTATCCACTGTGTCACATGGCCTGTGTGGATTATCAGCACTCTGTATCATACGTGAAAAATAAAGTGAAAGTAGTTCTATATGGCTGGACACAGCTTATCAGCTCTCACTAGACATGCTACCTGAAATAAATATTGTGATTCTATCTGAAGACTTCAACCTGCATTACACTGTAATTGCATTACAAACACAGCAACCCCCCTTTACGGGGCGAGGATCTCTGGGAGCCTGTCCCTGTAAGAGGCAACACACTGTGGATGTGCACGCAGTCATCACCTCTGTCTCTCTTGTGATCTAAAGCTTTCATTGTGCTGAAGACCAAGGTTATGAGAGAAGCCAAACTCTAATGCTGTCTGACTTTGGCCAGTCAGTATCCAGAATCCACAGACCACTCTAAAAGCCCAGCTATATTCAAATTTACTCATTTATCTATCTATACAATTTGTCCCCCAAAAGTTCATCACTCTGCTCCTGTTCTCTTTCCTTGATAATCACAACGAATGCTGTGGCACTTGGCTACAGGCAAGAAGAAACCTGAGCAGAGCCTATTGCAATTCATTAAATGGCTGTGGCCACGATGCATGCTGTCACGCAGAGCCAGCCAGCCCAGATGCAGCACAGCACCCTTCTTGATTTGCAAATATTTAATCTACTTTCCAAATCTATTTTTTTTTTTTAATTTGGCATTGCAACAATTTGCTTGAAAAGTTAAAATGGATGCAGAGAGGAGCGTTGTTACTGACCGACTGGACGCAGAACTTGCGAATGGTGTAGTCCACGAGAACGATGCAATCTTCCACCGACACGCGGATGTTCCCGTAAGTCCAGCACCCCTGATCAGGCCAATACTGATAGCATTTCTCCTGTACAAACACACGGTGCAGTTTGTAACGCTGAATCTGACTTCACTGCTGGTCACACATAAAACAAGGCAGGTATTTGAAAACTGTGCACAGAAGTGCACATTAGAGTATGTGGAGTTAGTCATCTGACAGAAGACAGCTTTAACACTTTGCCAGTGCTATCGATGATTAAATTTATGCAGAGAAGGGTGTGAAAAGCTTTGAAGCTGTTTTTTAAACTATCCAGATCTAAACCACATGGGGGGGGGGGGGGTAGGGGGGGCTTTCTGATGATAGAGAGGGAACTTTGATGTCTTGACCCTTTATTTTTAAGCTTTGGGTGTAGCCAGTGAGAAATGTGAGGGAGTCCTTATGTAGGAGTCATCAGGAACATCGAGTTTTAACAGTTTAACAATTCTGCCTTCTCACACTGGAAACAAGCTCTTCTTACAGACTGCTTTGCAGTTTGAGAGCTTGATCAAGCAATGCTACAATTAACAGTAAAGTAAAGCAGAAGTACCATGGTGAACATGCGAAGAAGGAGAGCCTTTCCTCATCACTGCTGTGAGATGAGAGTACCTGAATTGTATTTTCTTTCTTGTTTTAAATAAATAAATAAATAAATAACACTTATGAAGGCCAGTGTGCCATTTCCCCCAAGCCATGAGCTGCCCACTGCCGTCCCGAGGCAGGTGCCACTGTCACCACCACAGCACGGCTGGCAGGAGAGGTCGCCTCTGAGCAGCAGAACAGGCACCAGCAAGCTGCTGGGCTCTGCCTGCTTTTCCTTCTGGCTTTCACAGCTAACAGGGAAACGAGGTTTGCTTCTAGTGTATGGTTTGGAGGACTTTAGGTATTCATACAATAAGGCTGTGGCACAAACAGCATAGCAAACTTTCCCCCAGAAGGGGAAAAAAAAAAAAAAAAAGACTACTTAAGGATCTCTTGTCAAAATCTCGTGATGGTGCACTTCCTTAATGCTTTGACTTAGCTTCTAAGATCTCCGAGGCAGGAAAGAAGTTAAATGTTTGAAGCTCGTTGCGTCTCGGTGCTCAGCCAATACGTGCAGAAAGTCTCACGCAACAGGAGGAGCACCGCGCGCCGGGGGAATGTGGGAACAGGAAGCAGCAGAATCGCTCTCACAAGAGAGCAGCCTTGTTTTTCAATTGTTGTGTGCATGCCCCAGAAAGGATTTTGAAGCATAATACTCAGAATACAAATGAATAGCGTTTTTCTCTTCATTTCTAACCAAAACCACCCACAAGTGCAGTCCTATGCTGACAAAAAACAAAGGCACAAGAATGTGCCTTTGGCTACGGGTGACGCAGGACAAAATCAGCTATGAGAATTTCATCCTCAAGATCTACCAGCATAAATTTGGACTTTGGGAAGCTAAAAGTACGTTCATTAGCAGGCACTCAGATGAGCTTTCAGCTCCTTTTAGGGGCTGGAAAAGGAAGTGGTCAGATACACGGCTGGCCAGGTGCTGAGCAGCCGCAGCTACTTTTGGATCACAACGTTGGTAGAGACATCCTCTGTCACGCTGACAGCTCCTTACCTCCTTCCTTTCTTTCAAGTTTGTTAACATGACTATAACTGCAGACTTCTGCTCCCATATCATCCGCCAGAAGTCATTGACCGTTTCTTGCTTGGGTCCTGCACACAGAACACAGCTCTGCTCAACAGATGTGCCAAAGACCAGCAGCACCACGGGACGCGCCAACATCCCCTGTGCTGGGTGCCCACCCAGAACTGTGTTTACTACAAACTACTCATGCTTTGACCCATACTGCTTATTTCTTAAAAACAGTAACACTAATACTAAATAAATAAATAAATAAAATCATATTTTCTTTTACACAGTTATTTTTTCTCACTCAAACCCCCAGATGAGAAAAAAGAAGAGAGAAACAAAGTGGAGATGGAAGTGGAGAAAGGCAATTCTCCAAGCTAAGAAGAGTACCTGCAGGTTGAAATACAGTGGGTGCCCCCATGCTCACTTCACTTTCATTTACAGTCTAACCTTTAAAGCTCACCTCACATTTGGCCACCATCTGAACCCGAAAATAACCTTTATAAAACTTCTAAAATTAAATACATTCAGCCATAAAATGCACATAATAGAGAGATGAGAATGAATTACCTTGTGCTGCTATGAATTTATTCTTTTCTTTATAACCCTATGGAAATAAATATCATAGGAGTTAAAAAATGAAATGTCAGTGTGTGCTGGCAGAAAAATGCCTATTTAATATTAATTTACAGTCAAAGTTAGCAGTTTGGCTAGCAGTGGAAAACTGAACTTACATCTATATATGACGCATTAATGTAGTCTGAAGGTGGGACTCCATCTATTTGGGACAAAATCACTCTGGAATGATCATCTGGAAAAAAAAAAGGCATTACAAGCACATTTGCATTTGAATCAGTCTTCAGTATGTTACTTCCTTATAAATATCAGGACAGGCTTAGCATCAGCTGTCTCCCAAACTGCAGGCTGCACCCCAGCTATCTCAGAGGTGCTCTGCTCTGCTCCAGCTAAACCCTGTGGACACCACGAGTGGGTTTTGGTGGCCCTTCACGTCCTCCTGCCAGAGCCTGAGAACGGTGACTGTACGTGCACGCTGCAAAGCGCAGCACTCTCACAAGGGTTTGTGGCTGCGAGAGCCAGACCTGGAGGAGGACATCGCTGCCCAGAGCGGCTGCGGGGGCTCTGCTGAACTCAGCAGCAGCTGCGTGCTGTCCCCAGCTCTCATCAAGAAACTTCCTCCACACAAGTCTTGCTTTGTCCTCACACTTGAGAGTTACTGGGACTGCATCTCCAGAGCAGTGGAAGCCCAAACTTCACTCTATTTTATTTCAAGCCTGAAACACCAGTTTGACATATAGTCGTTAGGTAGAACACTAAGTTTTTATATCACAACACCTGATTAGCATTATAGAAAAACATGACTTAAGATGATCAACAGCTAGAGACATGCCACAGCAAAATAAACAGGTTTTACAGAGATATGAAGAACACCTGTGACCAGTGAGATTATGTTACTTGAATGTTTTCAGCAAATGAACACCGCCACCATGCTCAATGCCAGACAGATAAAGCATCTGATTTAGAAGAAAAGGTAATGTCTTACATGGAAGGATGTTAGGGTATCTGTTTTTCTCCCTGTTTTCTTCCTTGTTTGCCATTTCAAATGTTCCCTGCACATATCCAGGTGTTAATGACTGAAAAAAGACACAAAGAGTCATTGTGTTATAAAATAGCTAACTGCTGACTGCACACAGCATAGGAAAAATCTGCATTTCTACATAATGCCTCTCATCCAACAGAATTAAACATATTTTATTTTTTTCCAAAAAAATAACTTTCATTACTCTGAAACAGGAAACCATGGCCTGGCAGATTTCAGTGCAGAAAACGAGTTCAGCAGTTTTGAAAAATAAGTAATTTTTCCACCAGAAATCACAGTTATTTAGAAGACTGTTAAAATCTGAGCTGCTGCTTTAAGATGCCATCTGCCATCATGATTCATAGCGCCGTGACCCAGCCATGCGGATGCATCGCTCTGTCGAGCTCTGCTCCAATAGCTACTTTTAGCAATAGCAGTTGGTTCAATAACAGAAACAGAGTTTGATTGTTAATAGCTCAGTGCTGAGAACATGAAATATCAACCGTCTTGTCCAGATCTACAGGTGAGGCTCCAACTCTGGCAGAAAGGGAGGAATAAAATAAATCACAATTCGTTAGTATTGAAGCTCAGAGCTCAGTGTAAGAGCACAAGTAAAAATTTTGCTTGTAATCAGCAAGATCTAAGGCTGCAGATAAATTTAGTCAGGCTTAAAAAAAAAAAAAAAAAAAGTCTTTCAGAACAATCAAATGAAAAGCAGAAATGAAAAATGGAGAGGAAGATGGTGAAGATAAAAAGAAGGAGGTGCCAGAGGTGGTAACACTCCATCTCCACAGTCAATGCTGACGGAATACCATCACCAAGAAGGTCACGGGGGCTTCCCTGAAAGCTGGAGAGATATGGCTGCTATGGAAAAGGCCCACGGAAAAAGCAAGGAATGCTGCTCATCCAGAAACACAGCATGAGACTCATGTTCCCTGTGCTTTGAGATGCCCTGCTCATGACAAACAGTGTAAAGGAGCATGGAGGTCCATCAGGTTTGGTATGTTTATCTCCTCAAACAATGCTAGGGTGTGTTGGATCACAGTGAGGTAAAATCCCAGCAGTTTGGGAGTGCAGAACCTCCTTCTCCCACCCCCTTTCTACCTCCTCCACTTCCCCCAAATCTGCTCAGCCTACTCTGAATCACTTAGGGGAAGGGAAAATTGGGAAATGACTGTATTTTAAGAATTAGCTTAAAGCAACTGTCCCTGCTTGTCTGTCATAAAGCACTGTTTGGACTTTCCCCTTACAAACAGAAATCAGTGTTGTCAGGGTTACATAGCATAGAAAGAGGGAGGAAGGAAAGGAGGGAGGACCTCACCAACACAGAAAGAACAGCAACTTGCATTTCTGTTTTTTTTTTTTTCTTTATACCACCTAAACTTGTGAATGTAAGAGAAAGAAGGTTAAAAAAAAGAAAAAAAAAGAAAAAAAAAAAAGAAAAAAGAGCTACCAGTTAAAAAAAGAAAGCTACTTCTAGTAAACTGCCTAATTCCTTATTCAATTGAAACCCATGCTTTTGCTAATTAAAACTAATCAAAGCACATTTACAATTTTAAGAAACAGAAATTGAATTTATGTTTTGCATAACAGTAAATAATTAGCACTCATTCTGAAGATAGCCAAAAAAATTCCCAATGAAACGTCATGTTAGTCCTGCATGTTTATGTGAAAAATGCATGAAAAATAATTACTACTCCACAATAATCTTTCCAGTCCCTTCTCCTTACTTCTGCAAGGCCACAACACCTCCGTGGACACTTCCTAACGTCGCACCACGCTGCCTAAGGAGTGCTTTGGACCCCATGCAAGGACGCTGCCCATTTCAATGGGCTTCACAACCCAACCCAACCATCTCCAGAGGGGAGGATGGGAGTCAGCAAAGATGCACTTGATCATGTCCTCTCCATCCTCCTATGTGTCATGAGGAGATGATGAGTCTTGGTGGCACTGGGTTGTCTGCCCAGTGGGTACGGGGTCACTGCGATCTTATCTGCTCCCACTTCGCAGGAACCCTAAAAAGCTCTGCAAAGTGACAGAGCGGTATGACCTATCCAAGCATCAGCACATTTTCTCATTTTTTTTTCACTGCATGAACCACAGGGACATCTTAAATCAAAATTAAAACTTCAAAGGCGAATTCTTAGGAAGGTTTTCAGACATTAATCCGAAGATTGAGGCAATGACCTAGCCATCATACACTTCAACGAACAGCCAGCTCATTTTGTGTTATGGATAATAAATAGAGGTAAGACTTATTTGAGGGACCAATACAGGAAGGAATATATTTGTTTTGTTTTGTTTGTTTGTTTTGCTGTGAAGAAAGAAAACACGCTTCCTAGTGCCCTATGTATACACAGGAATCAAATAAAATTAATAAAACGAAGATACCGAGGGTAGGAGACTGCTATTTCAGTGTACAAGTGCAACTGTGCAATTTAGGGTAGTTTAGGCTTTAAGGGTAAAATCAAAAGCACTGAAGAACACAATAAATCTAACAGAACTGTCCTCAAAAATCCTTTCTATCTGCTGTGCACTGCTTGCCTACCAGTGCTTGCTTTTTTACTTCCACTAGAAAAATCCCTCGGGGCCTAACTCCTCTGGGCAGTGCAAATGCACAGCCGCTGCTGGCTCGCAGGAGTGCCAAAACATCAAAATCAGCCCAAATCCATTTCAAATTCTCAAGGAAGAGACCTTGTATGTGTTTCCTGGGACGTTATATAGGCCCAGTGAGGTAACCCTGTGGACAGCCTGCTGGGCTGGAGCTGCCATGGCCTGGTGCCTGGCGGGAGCTGAATTCGGGCCTCTGAAAGAGGGGCTGGCACGTAGGCATCCCATGCTGGCGGGTCTCGATTTCTCAACCATTTTCTTTCTCACATTGCAACAGCAGAGTTCTGTTTATCCATTTTCCTGTTTTATGTCATAATATTGATAACTAAAGTTCAATTTTCACCTTTCCTTCCCCTCTCAGGCTTGAGCAAGCAGCACATACAAGTCCGCAAGCAGCCACAGGCAATATAACGGGGAAAAAAACAGCACAAAACCCATCAAGCAGACGTTATGTACCATCACCCACAGTCACTTACAAGCCTGCTCTACACGTGCCTGTTCATTTACAGGTATTGGACCATGGTTTTCAGACTTGGAGCTTGTGTGCAGACAGAAGCTCACCCGCTCGCAGCACGATGCAGAAAACGATCCAAGCAGAGCAGGTTTTAAAATAAAAATAGATTGCTTGTTTCACTCCTGACTGTGGAACATATTAATCAGGAGAGTCAAAATTCACAACTGTGCATCTTGACAAATTAGTTTTCACATTCATTTTGTCGAGTTAGATAAATATATCCACAATGCTGCGTCTCTTGCAAGGCAAAGAAATTATACCTTTTAAATATACCATCAAACAAATTGCAGATATAAATATGCTACCAATTAAGAAGGTAACATAACAGGCTGTCTAATTAATGCATGCATTGGCTTTGACAACTCTGTATTTGACATTTAATCTACTGCTCTGTGCAACTTGCTTCTGCTGCTAAGGCAAGTGAAGAGAAATAATGAAAGTTTGGTAAAGGCTCATGAAATAGGCATGCGAGGGCTGGCTGGCAGTGCCATGTTTCACCATGGACACCGGTCTGCAGCAGCTCACCACAAGCTCTGGTTACAACTCATTCTCACAACCACACGCAGCTGTTTGGGTTATGTGGGGAAAACAGAATCTCCTTTCTGGCTAAGGCAACGCTTCAGAGAAACCCTCACAGCTGAGATACTTCATGGAAACGTATCTACTAGGGCACCACGACCTACGAAAAGGGAAGTGATGGGAGGATAACAGCGAGCAAAAGGTCAAATCACCAAAAAAATCCCAAAACTCATTAGGGCAATATTACAGGCCACACTCTTTTACCCTAAGTACTTCCCATAGAGGTGAGGCACTCGTAATAATTGCTTCCCCCTACCAACAAGAAAATCAAAGTTAACGAGATTCTTATTCCACTTTCCTCTCTACCACAGACCTTCTTTAAATGCTAACCTTTCAGTTAACCTTTCAGATTTTGCCACAGGACAGTGCGAGCAGGTGTGCAGAGGGGTAATGCCCAGGACAGGAATGCTGAAGCAGAACATCCCCCTCTTCAAATGCCCCAAGCAATGTAATAAAAACAGCATTTTGGCCTTAAAACTGACCCAGACAAAATGAAAAAGTGTTAAAGGAGGACAAACTGTACCGGCACACTCACACAACGTATGCTAAGGTTCTGAGATATCAGCATCACACACATATTTTTTAACAAATTGTTGACATTTGTAGACATTTTGATTTTCTCCCTATTTTTCACGATGCAGCTGTTCACCCCAAATCTGATGACTTACATTGAACTCCTCCCGGAACAGTTTCCCTTCATCTGCTGATCGGATCCTTATTTCCTCTTCAAGATTTTCTACTGGAATAGGGAAATACTTCTTTGGGCCCGAAGGAGACCTGCTGAGCAGCATCACCCTTTGCTGTTCTGTCAGTTCAAGGAAAATAAATGTTAAAGCCCTGTTCAGAGCACACCAATAAATTAATTCAAATTGCAAATTAATTACTATGTTGGAGGATGTCAAAACATACTCCTCAAAAGAGACTTAAATCAGTGATAAAGCTGATTTTAAATGAAATAAGAAACCAAAGCCACAGGCTAAGTGACTTCTTCAAGACACACTCAGCTCAATTAGAACCACTACTGGTAAAATCAATGGTTTCTGTACCAGATTACAGTGCGACCAAGTTTTGTTTAGGAAAGAAGAAGGTTCCCCTTCTGCTGAGGAACAGACAGCAACCGAGAGCCACTCTGTAGCACAGCAGGGACTGGAGGGACAATTTTTGGTATTTATCCGCAGGAGATACGACTGGATGACTTCACACATAAGGCACCTGTAGCCTGGCAGACGAGCATGACTTCCAGCAGCCAGGCTTCGAAACTAAACCCTCCCATTGAGTGCATGAACCACTGATGGACAGGCACAGAGAAACTCCAGAGCAGGTTCAGCAGGGCTTGTGCACAACCGCCGGGACTGAACAGGAAGCACCCGGGGTGTATTTAGAAGCCTGACTTTCTTGATGTTTTCTTCCACAGTACTTTAACCAAGTCTTCAGTTCATATGTAGCATTGTGGATTTGTCAGAAAGAACCACTGTAACTGTTCCATTTCATTACATTTTCCTCTTTGTTATGGCCACAAAATTTATAAGCAAGAAACTAATGGCTCCTCCACATGTACTGTTTGAACTTCCTGAGCCCCACCGAGCCACCAGCCCTGGAGGCTCCCTGCTCAAGGAAATAAAAGCAGCACATTCAAAAAAGCCAGGGGAAAACATTTACCAATTCCTGGGAGTACTTTATTTTAGTCCAACTGGCTTACAACACATCCCTATCTCATCCCCTTGCTTGCCTGTTTATGTGCAGGAACAACCTGCTACTTTCACAAAGAGTTAAGGGCTTTTTATTTTATTTATTTTATTTTGTCTTTTAAGACAAAATATTGCAAACCTTTCTCTTAATATAATGATCACAGTGCCAGAAACTTGAATCTCAGTCAGCATCCTAATAAAACATTTCTAAAGAACCTGAACAACATTTACTAAGAAGTATTTGCTGCATCACAACATAAAATGAAAGTTATTTAAAACCAACGCCTGGAAGTTAAGATAAATAGATACAGATAGATTGATAGATAGATAGATAGAGATAGATAGAGATAGAGGAATAGATGCGTATGGACCTCTTCTGATGTTTTTGTTTTTACTATTTTCTCTTTATTAATAATCTTAGAATTTACATTATAAAATAAGAGGCAAGCATAATTAATGCTTGAATAATTGAATTCCTGATGAACGACAGAGTGTGTGCACACACACACAATTCACACAGACAAGGAAAGCAAATCTCTCCTTACCTTGTTCTTCCAAGATCCCATTTGGCATCTTTTTGTCACCGGAGTTCACAACAGCTTTCCGATGTCTTCTGAACCTTAAACACACGCGCCGCGTTAATCTGAGAAACTACGTTTAAAGGTAACATGCATTTTCCCAAATCAGCCTTTACCAACCATGTAAGCCTGGAGAAGCTGTTTCTGTTCATCTTCCCGCGAGCTGCTACGGCGAGAGCCGCTAGCACCACGGCTCCCTGCCCTGCGCTGTGATGGAGGCTCCTGCCGCACCATGCGCACGCACGCTTTCGTTTCCTCATTAGATCATATCAGAACAAGACTGAACTAGTTCTGCACGCAGAGCTCCACACAGACGTACCTGAAAAAATAGCCAGCCAACAGAATGAAGATGATGAACACCAGCAGCAGGATCAGCATGGAAGTCAGCAGGTCCCTGTGTAAATTGTTCTCCTCTGTAGAGTCTGCAAAATGAAAGACAGTCAATGTGAAGCAGTACAGATGCAGACTGCCTCATCCAGCATAGGCAGGACCAGCCTGGGATATCAGAAATCGTTGGTTCTACGCAATGATCTGCTTGCACTTACTAAAAAGCATCACAAATTTATTTAATATATGCAAAGCTGAAATTAAAACCCTTTTTTTTTTTTTTTTTTCCCCTCAAAGGCACACACACGCAGAGCACTCTATCTGTTGCTGAGAGTGTCATGTATATTTTGGGGACAACTGAACTGGTTAGCAACAAATTTACTTGTAATTAAAATAAGTTTAAGTGCTGCAAGGTCCTGAACTACATTTGAAGCCCATTCTACACGTTTCCATGTGCAAGTATCCTTGCGCGCAGCAGCTGCTTCTCAACAAGCCAGAAATCATCCAGGAGTGCCACCCCTTCCTTAGACTTTATCTACTCCAAAGGCATGGTGTCTGTTTAAAACACATGCAACTTATCCAATGCGACACGCCACAATGTATGCAAATACAGGCAGGGATTTTTATACATGCTCAGAATGGAGATAAAAACAAATCCATGTTATATCCAGTATGAACTGCAAGTCTCACCCTTCTGTTAAGTGTTTTTTTTTTCAATGTATGTGGCACTTCACATTTCAGTTTCAATGTGCTTTCTGTAACCTTTTAATGCTACTGAACAACATATAACACATTAAAAACACACAAAAAAAAGAGCATGTTTTGTTTAAGCAAACAAAACTCTCGGCCTTAGTCTTCAGCAAGCAAAATACAGCCTTGCTGCCTGTTTTTCCTTCCGACCAGGCTCGTAAACCCAAGTTTCAGCATCGGGGTGGGCAGATGGGGTCAGGAATTATTGCCCAAAGCTTGTGCAGGTGGACAGAGCTCTCCTTGGTCACAGCCAGATGAGATCCCTGCAGTAGCAGCCCTTGCTCGTGGTATCTGCCAGTATGGGTCTTGGGACCCCCACTTCTCCATCCTTACAGCAGCCTTCCTCAGCCTTCCTCATGTGCTCTTTTTGTCAACCTTCTTACCAACATATGCTCTACCAAAAAGAAGGCAGTTTTGGTTGCTGGTGGCTTTCTTTTCAAACTGTATTAACACATTCTTAATGAGTTCCTCACAATTTCTACAGTGGTCTTTGAATGTGGAGAGAGGCAGCAGTAATACTAACACCTCTTGCATTCACACTTACCTAAACTCTTTCATTTTACTTGCAGCGAACACTTTCTGAATAGGCCACAAGCCATGACATAAAATATCATTCAATCACAAGATTACAATAATTACCTAAAACTACAAAGTGGTCCTCCTAACAACACCAGCCCTGTATCAAACGATATTTTTCCACGTCGTGGGTAATCACCGCTTCAAAACAAATGAGCCTAGTCATATTTAAGTCACGGGTGAGAGAGCAGGAGGCAAGCTTGATTAACACTGTTAAAAAGAAACTCCACAAAGAGGGGAAAAATAAAATTTGGAGAGAAGAAATGTGAGGTTTTGCAAGTAGCATATTAGGGCCTGGAATAAAACCTCCTTTATAGGCATATCCACAGGGCAGACAAGGAGAGAAGCTACCTCAGTCAACATAATAGCACGAAGAAAGGCAAGGCAATAAAATGCACGAAACTTGACATTTCAGTGGTATATGAAGACAAAAGTGACAGGCATGACAAAATCGTAATCAGAAACCAGCACTTGACAGGCTTTCAGAAAATCACTATTGTAGGAAATGTCTGGATGGAATCACATCAGGCAGAAGCAGCCTAACAATTTCTGTGTAGCACTTCGCAATACTGAACTCTCTATAGAAACAATGATCTGGCAAATAAAGAAACAAGAAGTATGTATTTGCCTTTCACAGGCAAAATGAACCGCTTTAGCCCACTTCTGTAGTTTGGAAATTTGAGACTGAATATTTCAGATCCTCCAGGATTTGGGGGTTTTGGTAGTTCTTATAATCGGTTCTGTTTCAAGATGCCTAAGACAAAATGACAGCAAAAATTCTGAGTCACGGGGGAATTAAAATTTCCCGCAGTCCATTACACAACACAAAAGCCCCTGTCTCTACTTTTCCAAAGAGCTGACACATCTCACACCCTATTTTTAAGGGGACTTTGGAAAAGTGATTCATGAACAAGGGCCACAAACTTCTTCCAGTGCAACCCTGGAGCAGTGCAGCCTCCTGCCAGAGGACTGCCCACGTTTCTTTCAGCACAGGGCAGCCCTGCAATGCCTGGTGCAATTCTCTGCATCAAGATCTTTCCTCTCCCCCTACAAGGAGATGAGGTCAAAACCCATGAGTGGCTCTTCCTTCCTCATTTGTGGGCACATCTATTTCTGAAGCCTTGCAGTGGCACATCAGTGCCCTCACCTCTGCAGAGCCAGCATGTAAGGCATCGCATGTTTTTAAAGAGTTGCATTTATTACCTGTGTTTTCTTCAGTGTCTGCACTGGTGATTTTATAAACACAACCAAAAAACTGCAACAGAAAGCTGTGACAAGGCTTAGGCCATTGCAGGTTCACAGATGGAAAGATCTTTGGCCAAGATAACTCTCTACATATTAAGTCGGATTTTACTGGGAGACTGAAACAGAGATGTGAAGTATTTCTTTAATCACTGCTGCTTCCAAAGTTGACAGCTGAAACATGAGTAAGTACATGCAGAAAAGGCAGATGTCTTCTAAAGCATCTTCTGTACCACAGCCATGCTGGGAAAAATTTCCTGCTGCTCCAACACAAAGAGAGCAGTGGCCCCAAACCGCATGGTTTTCTGTTCACAGCTACATGGAAACAATTGTCTGGAGAGCACATTTCAGAACTACAATGAAATAGGGACTTTGAACTTGGCAAAGGATGAGTGTTGTCACCAGAAGGATGGTGACAACCCCTCGTGCTTCCCCTGCCACCCACTGAGTCTGACTCACGGGTCCTTCCCTGCTTTATTCCCTGCACTGCTGTCCCAGTTGTCTTTAAGGCTTTTTCTGGAAATGCATCACCATTTCCTCCAGGGTTAGGATGTTCCTAGTTTCAGTGTGCTAGCGTTAAAAACAAAAGCAACCGCAACAAAAAAGGGAACTAACGGCAGTATCTACACAACAGCGCGTGTCCTGCTGTCCCCCTACCATACTCCCTCCACAGGTTTGCTCCTCTTCATCCCTGGATCACTTCCTTTACATGTAGGACTGGGACAGTACAGTGGCCCATTAATGCAAATGACAGCAACGCCAGTATGTAGGCAGTGCTCCTGTCAGATGAAGGATGGATGGAGAAGCTCTTGGCCACGTCTCTGCTGAAGATTTCAGCTCAGCTTGCATCAGATGTTGCACCCAGCTTGCCTGGTGGCCATGCAAGACCTCATGCCATAACTTAGGGGAGATGTCAGACCAAACGATCTACCTCATGGGAGTGCTGAGTATCTTTTACATTGATCCCTCACTTAAACCACTAAATCTGCTCATGTTTCAAAGAGCAATCAAGCTTCTTCACTGTTAATTGTGGCCTTCCAATGCTCCTCACAAGCCCCAAAGGGCAGATAACTCTTTCCAAATTCACCAAGAGTAACTGCAGGGAGCAGCCAAGCTCCCCAAAGCGTGCAGCCCTGGCACAGAAACCCTTTCACACTACTGCTGAGCTGCAGGTACTGGGGATGCTACTTGCACTGCAGATGCACGTGTGGCACAGGCTGTCCTCGTGCTGTCCTTTGGACTAATTCTGTGCTGAAGATAGACCCAAGAGACATACTTTGGGCAGGCCTTAGCACTTTTCATGGACACGGGCAGTTCTGAAATCTCAGGACTCTGTGAGTAGCAAAATATTTTGCTGCTGCCATAAAAGCTTTTGCAAGTGCTTAACTTCAGTTTGCCTCTCAGCAGGTTTAACAGTGATTGATTTACCATAATCAAGCCTCTTGCAATTACCATGTGCTTTACAGGCTCTGAAAAACCTTAAAGCTAACTCACTGCATGGAGAGCTCGCCTCCTGCCTCAGTTTCCCCAGAGCTGTGCTGCCTCCTGCAGGCTCGGCTGAACTCGTGCTGCGAGGCAGTGCAGGACAAGTGCCCCACACAGCGGGGATGCCCCAAGTCCATCCTGAGCCCCCTCAAGCTACTTTTGGATGATAAAACCCCGTAGCAGTGAGTTGCTGTGCTTCACAGCAGCTACTTGCAGAGAGGAAGCAGACAGACAGTCAATAACCAGGCTTTGATAGGCATAAAAAACATACCCAAAGTAAAAAAAATAATAAAAAAAATCCTGAAGAAAGCCTAAAGGAAACAGAAAGGTGGAGGAAACAAACCAGCATCCAAAGCCCACTTTTCTCCTCATGTTCTTCAGCAGCAAATGAAAGAATCATGCTGGCATCTGCCATCCCGAAGACCAATGGATATGCTGTACTTAAGGAGGCTTGCGGGATCCCATCAATGTCCATATATACCTGTCCTATATACCTAAGAGGACAGACCCAGGCTCCTTTCAGCAGCACCCAGGGCCAGGCCCAGAGGTCTCAGCCCCAAGCTGGAGCCCCAGGGGCTGCCCCTGGCCCTGGTCTGTGCTGGGCGGGTGCCGCAGCCCTGGCACAGGCTGCCCAGAGAGGGGCTGGGGGCTCCTCCTGGAGAGCTTCAAACCCACCGGGACCTGGGGCTGGGCACCCCGCTCAGGTGCTCCCACTCATCTGATAAAGTCATTGTCTCTGCATCTTAATACATTGGTGGTGGAAAGTGTAAAGAGGGGCATGAATACCATGAAAGATTCAGGCAGTAAACAGTGCTGAAGTCCTTTCCAAACATTTAAATTTGAGAGTTTTACTACTGCAGCTCCCAGGCTGCTTTGACATTTAAATGACATAACTAGTGTAAAACAAAACAAAACAAGAAGAAATAAAAGGATCCTAGCTATGATTAACCCTGGATAACTAATAAATATTTAAGTAACCAGAAAATATTTGAATTAAATGGACCAGCATCATCTCTAAACAGTTTGTTATATGTATTTGATAGCATAAAGTTTTATCTACCTGAAACGCATGTGCAAATCCAAATAAACAAATTTAGGCAAATCCAAATAAATAAATACTGCTTTATATTTAATGCAGTTGAATACTGAGTAAGTCACAGTACAATTTCTCCAGTAAATGGCGGTACAATAAAACCCAGAGTATTCTGATTGTATTAAATGGGAATTTCATGGTAGCAATTTCATGGTACTCCTGCAGGAAGCAAAATGGCAGCAGTGCTGAAAAATTGAGTAATACTCAAAAACATCCTATCTTTTTGGATCATTCATCAAATCTGCATGCAAAATGACAACTCTTCTCAGTTATTTCCATACTCTTTTAAACAGAATTTTCTTCATACTTTAAACAGAAATCTTTAATATTTTTTAAAAATATTTTATTAGCTCAGTAGCTATTAAAAGTATTAGATAATCCTATTATCTTGGAACCCTCTATACAGCAATCTGTTTTCAGTGTGCATGTTTTGTTTATCAGACAGAACTCTTCTTTGCTTCTCACAGCAAAGTAACAAAGGCTTTGATATTTCTAAAAAAAAAAAAAAAAGTTTAGTTGTACTAATAATTTCTAACTCGTCTCACTGAAATTAAGATTTAATCAAAATATGGAAGATAAGATTACTCTTACCCACATTATCATGCTCGTATTCAACACAATTTTGAATTAAGGTGAACAGCATCTATGGGGAAGTCCTTTTTTGTTTTAAATAATTTTATTAAAATGTTCTAGGTATTGAAACAGCTAACAAGCTTACTTCTCAATTCCCATATTCATACAAATATATATTACATATTCAGACAAATATAAATAACTTGTTTTTCTAAAGCTGCAGGTGCTATACAAGAGGCAGGGCAAAGACAACTATTTGACAGTATTTCAACAGAGCTATTTATTAGTATCTTGTACATAGCTTCATTTTTATTTATATTAACATTTTACTTAATTTGAAAGACCTAAGCAAAACAAGAGAAAGCAGCACACCGCTGGACCTCTGCTGCCCTGAAGTCTTACACCTTGCTGAACACAAATGCCTAAGACCTGAGTTGCTACAAATACAGACCAAAACGATGAACGTGGGATCCAAAACCCGCTGGTGCCACGTGAGTTTTTTGACAACCTGAAGAACCAGCTCTGAAGCACGAACAACAAAATTTATTTCCAATGCTGCTTGACTGAATGTCAAGTGGCATTAACACCACAAAAAAAAACAAACAACCAAAGCCAGCCCTGCTACTGGCTTTGTCCCTTGCAGCTGGATGAGAAAAGGCCGTGCTGCCACGGATCAGGAGCTCAGCCCCCACGCAGACCCGCCAGGCCATGGGCACTGCCAGCAGCTGCACTTGGCAGGTGACTCTTGCTTGGCTTTCCATCCATAGGGGTGTGAAGTTCACAGGCAGATTAAAAAGAAAAAGAAAACAGCAAAAACACCCCCTTCTATAAAGACTGGATGACAACAACAGCAACCTGAAAAGTTACTGAGATTTTAGCAGAGTGTTCATATGGAACACAATCAGCTTTGTTATCCTTCAGCCAAGGCCACATAGAAGCTATTCATTCCGAAATCCATCTCCGAGGTGAGCACAGCGCCGTGCATGGCCACTGCCTAAACAGATAAATACACACTGTCAAACTGCCAACACCCAGCAGCAGCTGCACAGGCATTTGAAGACACCTAGCTAGGTTTATGAAGGGTAAGGACAACGTGCAGCTCAGATTTGCCATCCAGTCATAGAACATAATAGCAGAATCAATAGTCTTTAATAAAATAAAATAAAATAAAATAAAATAAAATAAAATAAAATAAAATAAAATAAAATAAAATAAAATAAAATAAAATAAAATAAAATAGATTTGGACTAGCCCCTCTCCACACCTGTGCTGTGTTAAGCCAGTTACTGGAGGTCCCGAAGCAAGAGGAAGAAATGTCAAAGAAAGAAGGAAATGAGGAGAAATAGGAGACGCCGTGGTGAATCAGAGAGTAGAAGATTGCTCTCTGGTCTTCGAAAAAAAATGTTTTATTTTTCACCTGACCTCACCTGAGGCAGGATACCTGCACTATTATCCACCTCCAGCTCTGCCTTAGATAGCTCACATCACTGAAAAGACAACATAAATATTGTAGTTCCTCCTGCTGTTCTCTCTGCTGTTTAAGCAACTCTGCCTCTATTTCAAAATATCAGTGTGCAAGTTGTGTATTTCCCACACGTGGGAAAGAGAAAGTAAAGTTACAACACCAATAAAAGAGAGGTCAAACACAGATGTCATCAGGCAAGATTAGAACATTATGGAGAAATATTCAGGATGTCACTGCAGGGACCTCACCTGAAGTCCTTTTCCCTCCCTATTCCCACCCCTGCCAATTAAATGATGGCCTTACTTGTCGTTGTGGTGGGTTTGGGTAATTCAGTTCCATTGGGTGGTAAAGCCTGCACGAACAGAAAGCTAACACAGAGTAGCAGGAACGAACAGGGATGTTCCATCCTGGATCTGAAAGACAAGAAAAGCGTAAGATAAAATTTTGGGTCAAATTACTATTACCTTTTTCCGCTCTTCAGAACAAAATTAAAGAAAAAGCAATGCTTACTTTACGCAAGGGAAGTTTTAAAACTTGTTGCCTGCTCACTTAACTTTCTTTGTTGATGCAAAGGGGAAGGAAATGCAACTTGTCTGCATTAAGAATTCATTACAAATGCTTTAAGTGCAAGACCAGGAAGACAGCATTCAGCCATCATTCAAAGATGATTACAGAAATTGGGGCAGAAAAGCTGTTCTGTGTCAGCAACACACGGCAGCTGAGGACATGGAGGCAAGGAATCTGGAAATCATTTCCAAAATACAGAAGTATCAGTAACTGGCATCGTGAGAGTAAACAGGGCAGAAATTGGGCATAGAGGTTTGGTGGATCCTGTCCTCGCTGCAGGTATCACACCTTTTGGGGCTGTGAGCTACCTTTCTATGTTTTCTTATGTTACCTTCATTCCCCAAACACACGCACGCAGAGCACCATGATGTATTTTTTTGGAGAACACATGTGCCGTAACTATCAAGCTCTAAAATATGGCATCAGAACCTCCTAAATACAGAATATTTCATATTTTGTGGGACCAGAAAATAATTTCCAATGTAGAAAAACTTAGAATCAAGGTGATGAAAATGGGCTGCTGCTTTGGGGACTGTGGAGAAATTCAGGAGCTTGCTGCAGGAGCAGGGTGAGTCGGCAGCTGGAGGCAGACAACCTGCTCCAGAAGCACTCCAGTCCCTCAAAACTGAGGCACATTTTTATAAAGGAAAAAAAAAATTAATCTTGTTACTTTTCCTGAGCATTTATCTAGTCCCTAATAGTCGGGTTAATTACAACAGGCTGCCGCCCCAGGCAGCAGGCAGTCTTGTTTGATTTTCAAGTGTCATCTTTGGCAAAAACGCTGCACCCAAGCACTGTGGGCTCATGCTGGCTTTCACAAGTGGCAGAACACGGCCAGACGGTGGGTCTGCGTCCATGGCTGAAATTGTAACAACAGCACTACGGCACGACAAAGCTCCCCGATGTTATCAGCATAAATATTTAATAGCACAATTTACACAGGATATTTTATAGTAGCGCTTAACAACAGGCCAAAAAAAACCCACCCAAAACCAAACAAAAAACAACCAACACAAACATGAGAATAGACATGAGAATAACCACGATGAAAAACCTCCCTTAATAGCAGCTTTCACCGCCTCTTGCCCATTCACCATGCCCATGCCTGTTACCCAAACCTCAGTCCCAGTCTCTTCACTATGCATAGGGCTACCTTCAAATTCAAATAACATCTCGTATGATTATAAACGAAAAAGGTAAAAATAAGAAGAATTAAAACAACAAGAGAACAGTGAGACTTGAAACTTGTTGATCTTGTTCTCAGAAGGAGATTGCCCCAGCAGGGCAGGGCCCCTGTTCCCAGCCCACCAGCAGCTCTGGGATGCCCACAGGTGCCTCAAGGAAGGACACAAAGTCGATTTTGCATAATCTTATATTAAAGCTTATTTATTTATTTATGTATTTATTTATTCAAGGCTCCATAAGATGCAAAGTAGCCTTCCTGCCCACTGAAATCACAAGGTAAATTGCCAAGGTAGCTCCTTCCAGAAGCGACTGCCTGTGCCTCTGTACGTTGCCCCTACATCTAAATATGTGACATTTCAAACTCTTACAAGCAAAAACACAGAAAACACAGAAGCAAGAAAACATAGCATGAAAACAAAAAGACAAAATGTATATTTTTAGCAAAAAAAAAAAAAAAACACATAATGCTTTCTTACATGGGAGCACACACAATAGAATTTCTTTATTCTTGCTCCCATTCTTACATTTTGGAAGCTCCGTGGATCTAGCTGAATTTTCTTCTTTACAAGAATGAACAAAGAAAAAATAATAAAAAGTGTTATTAGCATCAAACCTTATTTTCCTAAATTCCCCTTTTCAGTCCAGCCTCCTTCTTGACAGATCTACTCTCTCAGTTCCCTCTATTACTGTTTATAACGTAAGTAGACCAAACATCTTACAAATTAATCCTGACCTGGCTGTTCATGGGATTAGGTAACTAATTACACATAACAGCTAATTGCAAAATGCTTCAGTGGGACTGCTGCACCAGACCTGGTCTGCCAGCTCCGACCCAGCCGAGCCGAGGGATCCATCCTCCTGCTCTGAAACTCCCCAGGTACGAGGCACTGCTTCAGCCAGGTCTAACTGGATGAAATCAGAGCCACCGAGAGCTTTTTATGACAGTCCCCATAGTGACCATATTGCTAACGACTATGTGAAGTCTTATACTAGGCTACCAGGAGTGAGCTAAACAAATATATATTTTTTTTCTGTCTTCTCTATCCATTGTAAGAGGTGAGTAAGAAGTTAATATTTATAATAACATCATACGGTGAAGAGGCAGTATCTGTATGATGTAAGACAATAGATATAAGACAATCACCTGCACTTAAAGCCTTGAAGTTACCAGGAGTTGTTCAGTTCAGAAGAATGAATACCCCCAGTGGAAGTCAGTGTAATTTTGGAAGCAAGCCATGTCCAAAGGGCTGAAAAGTGTAAGGAGCAAAGTGCCTCACAACCTTGCTGCTGTGAGAGTTTTGCAGGCAGACATACAGCACCAAACATCTCATATCTGGTCTCTTCAATGTGATACAGTGTAGCTTGATTACACATTTGATGCCCCCAGATTTATCAGAAACAAACGCACCTACAAGGTTTATGCAAATTCTGGGATCTCATTTTTGTCTGAAGCCGTGATTAAGTGCTTCGTATTCTTGCTCGCCAAAGGATGGATGAAAAATTATAGCAAATGTTGGGGGCAGATGACAGAGCCTGAGCTCAGTATGACCAAGTTCTGCAAGCACCGAGCGCTTGTCTTCAGACAGGGGTGGATAGGGAGTAAGCAAGTTGAATAAAATACATTAAAATACTGTGAATTTTACTGTGTATGTATATTTATCTGCTTCACATGCTGAAACGCATGCAGTTACTACAGGACCTCAACTACAGCATTTTCTGAAACCAAAAAACCCAACCCCTGTAGACAGAGCAACGCTTTCCTTTCTCAAGGAGGTGCACTGTCATGATAATCTGATAAAGAAAATAAAAAATAGAACAACTCGTCTCCAGAAAGAGCAGGCAGGCAGCAAGGCACCGCTGAACAGGAAAGGACAACCGTGTACACTAAAGAAGCCTCTTGCTGATAAGATCAGAAAGGAAGAAAGCAAGGTGTGAGGTGCATGCTGTCATTATTACACAGCTTTCACAGGGCTCAAGGCCACCTTCCTTCTGCAAGACCACTGCTGCCTGCCTGCAAAAAGCCACAGCAGCTGCTTCAGGAACTGCATGAGGATGTCGTGCATTTTGCCTGCTTGTATCCCACAACATCCAGTCCTTCTTTCATGGATATTTGTGGGTAACTAGCTGAGGCACTTCAGCTTTAACTCCACAGAATCCCATTTTTTGTAGTAGAGGTTATTAGCTATTCCTGATTAACTAAAGCCTTAAAATGATGAAACCTGTTAGAGCCTGCTGCTACAATCACAGTTCTAAAAGTCTGCATTGTTATAGAAAAATGCTTCCATGTCCAGCAGAGAGCCTGACAGCGTGACCAAAAAAAGTCACTGTGAAACTGCACAGTGAGCTCCAATCCTGCGCAGGAGGCATGGCATGTAACGTCCAAATGCAATCCTGGTGTAGAAATCCCAGGAAGATGCAAAAAAGCCCCTGCCCAGCATTTGTCATCGCCACTGGTCCTTGGGTGGCCCAGGGACACGCCACAGTGGATGGCTCAGCCCCCAAGCGTGAGGAAATGGCATTGTTGGCAGGGATTACTGCACTGGGACACACTTAATTTCTGTCTTGGCCACACAAGTAAATCCTCCTCTGACCTGACAGTTTTTAAAATTAATCATTTGATCGCGGTTTTCCAAAATCACTTAAAAAAGAAGCACATCTCTCCAGCAGGGATGCCTGTTTATGAAACTCTGGGAATCCCGCTTGAGAAATTAGCGCAGAATAAATGAAGCGCTCACTTAATGTCAGGGTAGTGTGAGTACAGAAGAGAGAACTTACTTCATAACTCATATCTAAGGATTTAATAATACCAAAAATAGCGAATACATGGAAATAGGATAGTGGGAAGCCCTAAATGAAAAATTCAAGAAGTTTGATAAAAGCTGAATGTTTTGATCTGCTTTAAAAATTGGGAACTTTTGTAAAAATAAATACCTTGGGTATTTTATTTATTTATTTATTTATTTAATTCCTGTAATTCACTATTGCTCAGAGAATTAGGATATCCTAGAATCCAGAGGATAAGGAAAGAGCTTGTGATAGTTTGTCTGCATTCAGGATAAAGGTTAGCTCAAAACTGAAAGGCACGTCTGACTTCCAACAACTGATCAAGCTGCCCTCCTGCAGTGTGCACTGGGAAAAAAGAAAAAAGATAAATGCCTTTAGATGTATGAAAATATAAATATATACATATATACATCTACACACTATCTATCTGTCATACACACAAAGGTCCTCATCTGGGCAATGTAGGTGTAGATGAGCCTGGCAAACTGCGTGAGCTGATGGAGCAGAGTCCTATCTCTTTCTGTAATGACACCTGGAAGCCAAAAACACAATGAAAGACTGCAGTAAGAACCTAAAATTAGTATCCTGAGCTACTCAGAATGACTTGAATTTGTCTTTCCAACCTCCGCTCTTTGTGACTGAGTTCATTTTTCAAAGTGCCAGACAAGCTGATCGTGCGAGTGCATCCCTTGCAGCTCAGCCAGCAAGAAACTCTGCCAGGGATCACTCTACGAAGGAGATATTCCTAAAAATCAGCTGCACAGGCTGCTGCACAGCCATTTCTTAGAGGTGAGTTATAAAAACACTGCGATACTGCCATTAAAACCTATTTGTTTTAAAATGGGACTGCCTACAGCACACTCACTTCCATTTTTTTTGACATATAAATACAGATTTTGCTACTGGCCTCTTCAGGAATAGAAACAGAATGTAAGGGATAAATACTTAACATTTAAAATCTATTATATAATGTAATAGAACTGCTCGCAAAATTGTGTCTGACAATAATAATTCCCGATGTGTATAGACTACGTGCAATAAAGGGCTTTTAAAAGAGATGGAAATAATCAGATTAAAGACTACAAATTAGAATAACCATTTACACATAAGAGATCGAGTGAGGCAAAGTACCAATTAACCGAATAAAATGAATTTTCATTTGGAATAATGAAGCTTGATAGACTGTCTTACTCGCTTAGTCACTTCGTCCCTAATTCACACAGACAAACTATTACATTTGTTTTCACTTTCAGGCGAGGGAAGGTCAGCATATGTAGCACAGAGTTTGTGCCTGGCAAAAATTTACAGCGGACAGCTGAGAAATGCAAATTTCTGCTCTGCCAAAGGCTAGTTTGGTAGGTAGTAACACTATCTGTAGGTGCCCACCTTCATGAACTATAACACAGCTTACAAGAGTTCATTGAGAAAACATGTTATCTGTTAGAAAAAAAAAAATACATTTTAAAGATAAACATCTTATTACAGACCAAAATCAATATTTTTGCAGTGTTTTTGTTTTTGTTTTTTTTTTTTTAAATTCCACTGACCACATAGAGCCAGTCCTACCTATCTTTCTCAACATCACAAGCAAGTCTCCAACCCTACCATGGCTAGCAGTAGTTCAAATCCATTTCAATTAGTAATGCTGAGCTCTCCAGTGAATATAAATCACCGGTTGTCACTAGCAGATTAAGCACTGCATTAGCAGGTCTGCTCCGCGAAGGATTAAATGACAGTGTTTGCAGTGGGGTTGACATGCCACCATTAAAAAGTGACACTTGCCGCATTAAAAATGGTGAGAAATTTTTCAATCAAACAGACTTTACAAATGCATCAAGGATCATGAGGCAGTTGTACGGAGTATTATAGCATTTTTTTTTTTTTTAATTTTATGTGCTTGACTTTTTGGCGCTGCTACTTACTGGGATTAGAATCAAAGCAATTATGGAGATGTGCCATAAATCACAGCAAAAAGATAATTGCTTTAGAAGTGTTTCAAACCAGGAACATATTGAACTTTGGCTGTAGCCTTAATTTTTGGAAAACTCTCCATATTCAGGTAATGTATGCCTTATCTGAAGGGACACTTCTTTTTCATGCTGTGCTCAGTGGCTCTCAATGAAGCAATAAAAAGGCTGTGAAGGCTTTAGGGATGCCATATTTAAAATTACACAGGTGAGACTTAGAACTCTCAGTTTCCACATCACAGAAATCCAAAATTAGGAAAACAGTGCACAAGATCAAGCCGACAATAACAGTGAAGGAAGGACAACTTCAGAGAAATTAGAATTGTTTCCAAATTCAAAGCTACGCTTCCATGCTGAAGTAAACAAAGCTTAGGACAATTACTGCATTTTCTTTCTCACAGAGGTACATAGATTTGCATACACTTTAAAGAACTCTTTTCACTGCTTTTGCAGTTGTCTGATCAGCTCTGTCAGTAGCTCTCTCAGCAGGTGCTTTTCTGAAGTGCACATTCTCAATCTCCATCAGCTAGCACTGAGTTGAGATTGGGCTAAGGTAAGTAGGTCCACACTTAATGAAGTATACATAACCAGGATGAAGTCAGCAAGCAAATTACAGTTCTAATAAAATAGTTTGCCATATGATCACAGAATGATTTAGGTTGGAAGAGACCTCCAAGATCACCTAGTCCAATGACTAACAAAAATATTTGTAGATGCAATGCTTTTTCTTTTACTTGTGATGAGTATTATTAAGCATGTCTTTCTCTCAAATCTGGACTGCTACAACCAGGAGCTATAGCACCACAAAATATCCAGGGTTGGAAGGGACCCACAAGGATGACTGAGCCCAACCCCTGGTTCCACAAAGGACTACCTAAAAATGACACCATATGTCTATTGTTCCAAGTGCAATGCACAAGGACACCACCTCAAAACTTTCATACCTAGTAGATACAGAAAACTGCTTCAATACCCCTGAAAACCTCAAATAAAATTCCTGCTGTTCCGTCCATTATAAAAAAAAAACTCATATCTATGTTAACTAAAAATCCCCAAGTAACATTTTTAAAAAGATTTGCACCCATTAACACCCACAAACTGAGTTTTTAATCACAAAGGAGTAAGTTAAAATAACTCCAATCTGAGGCTAAGTGTAAAGCCCCATGGTTTCAATGTAATTAAGGAAATGAATCATTTTTTATATAGGTGCTCACACAACTGCAAGATTCTAAATATAACCATGATAGCTGTAAAAGCACTGAATAACACAGCTGAGCGAGAAGGGCCCTCTTCTGGTAGATCACCTCGGCTGGACCTACACCACTCGTGATGTCTGTCTGAAGCGTGCTTCTAAACCTCCAGCGATGCTCTTCAGCACCCCTCAGCAATGTGTCCCAGTCCTCCACTTGTCTGGGTTCTCTTGTTTTGCTGTCTGGATGCTCCCCCCACCCCATGAAGAGCCATCCCATCATTCCCATTCGAGCTTCCTATGCTTGCAGATGCCCAGGTCCCTTCGATCATATCTTCAGTAAACAATTAATTCTTTCAGCCTCTTCTAAACCCTGGTGATTCTCATGCTCTGACCTTTCCCAGCCCAGATCTTTCCCCAGGTGCTCGCAGGGCATCAGGAAGGCCTCACCAGTCCAAATGCAAAGGACACGATCCGTTCACAGCCTCAGAGGTTGGCACACTGCATGCATGGTGGCACGGGACAGATCAGACAGGGCCCCGCACAGCACTTCCCCAGCTTGTCCTGTACCACTCGTTGCTCCTGCTTCAGCCTTCTGCACCTGCTCTGCATCTGCATGCTGTCCTCTCCACAATGGTTCCCTAATTACTCAAGGCTGCTTTGAATGCCATTAATGTAACACTTCCCATGCAAGCCAAGCCATTAACAGACACAATACATAACACCACACAGGGGACTGTGAAGGCCACACACCTGCACTCCTCAGGGCAGGGTTTTTCCAATTAATCGCTGCTCTAAAGGCCTGGGTTTCATCGCATCCATCTTTCCCCAAATTGCTTCCCAGACAGCATCCTCTGAGATGGGGTCAGGACCTCAGGGCAGCATCTGTGGCTGCTCCATATGGGGCATGTCACACTGCCACAGGAACACGCCTGATGTGACAGGGCATGCCATGTCACCTCCTGCACGTCTTTCCAACTGCTTCCCGGGATATTTCATTGTTTTGGGGTTTGTCCTGGAAATGAAGGTAAGCTGACCGGTCTGTGAACCCTCCAGCTCCCCCTCACCTCCTTCCCAAAGTGGGCTCATATGGTATCTTCTGTCAGTCTGAGCAGTGCCTGCTGGCCCCCACAAGCTCCCAGACACGGCCCCTGTGAGGCTGCTTGGTCTGGGTTGGAGACACCAAGCCCCTTGGGATGCTGTTTGTCCTGGCCCCACCACAGACCGCAATACAGCACCAGCACTAGATGGCCCAGGTGGCCTGGTCCCTGCTCCAGGCAGGGCAGGAGCCTCATGAGCAGCACTGAGCATCCATGGCCCAAGGAGATGCTCTTGCAGACCTTTTTTCAACTACCTATTCACACACGGTACCCCTGAAGGACCGCTTCGTTCAGCGACACCTAAGGCAAATCGATCCCAGTCATCTCGTTAGGGTATGGCTGATAAAGGAGGGGAACAAATTCAGCTCTGCAAAAACAGAAGTTTTGTCGGAAAGCAAAAACTTCACAAGAAGTTGGTTCTTTTAACAGTCACAGGTGCTCCTCCTTCTGGCTTAGCTGGAATTCACAGCCCTTCCCTCAAACAGCAAGCACAGTTCATCAGAGAGATGCTCGTTACAGAGGTAATCTGGACCCCAAATACCAGATCTGAGCCAGCCCAAGTGTCCACCACACTACAGCTTCAGCCAGCAGGGAGGAGGCAGAGACTGAACCCGAAACACCAGACCCTCGATGCCATTGCTGTGCCCACCTGCCCCTCACCTTGCCTGGCATCACTCCAGCCGCCAGCCGGTGCCTCCACACACAGCCTCGAGCCTGCTCCCAGGAGAAGCACAAAGGCTGCTGGAGACGTGTTTTCTGAGCTAAGATAGCTGGATGTCTGCTGTATTTACATCTGCAGTGCTCCTGCAGGCTCACCAGGTAATTCTGTAAGGTGAAGCTCCGTGATATCCCATTTTTTTCAGAAAGAACAAACAGTTTCCAGCTTTTTGCAGTTTTCCTGCTTCTACCTCTAGAACTGATTACCCCGTTTCCTGACCACTTTCACCATTTCCTTTTGGCGACACCCCTGGTTGAGGTAGTGGTTTCTGCAGTGCAGGTCTGTGTGCCTGACAAAATCTACACTGAGCTTGTAGAGAAATGCCTTACGGAGAGCAAGTCCTGCTGCTGCTGGGGGCAGAATTTAGGAAACAGTTAACAGAGCACCTCACATCGTGTTATCAACATCCTGAGCCAGTCCCACAGTTTTATATGCAGAAAAGCTTACCATCAATGCAGAGCCAGCCCTCCCTTTTCCGACAGTCCCTTGTGTGAGAGAGCATTGTATCAGCATTTTGATGAACATTTGAATAACCTCAGCTTTTGGAGCACACAAAGAAGAGCAAACCTACTCAAAGGGTGTAGGAGGAAAGGCCTCAGCTTATTTTTAGCAGAGGAGGTTTATAAATTGCTGAGTTATTACTTTCAACCTCAGCTCACCCCATTGATCCCTTTGCTACCAGGAACCACTAGAAATTCTCCATCAGGGGCCAAATCCTAAGAGACCAGTTCAAGTTTTGTGACAGATGCTCAGCATGGAAGAAATTACCTCCAGATAACGAGTTATAAAGTGAAAAGCCTGGGTAAACCCATGCGAGGAGCAGCTGGTGCTGCACAGCACATGGCCTGCCTCACAAGGCACAGAACCTGCATTTTTTGGTCACCAGCGCCATGGGCACACAGCCTCAGCCCAGCTGTGGTCCCCTGGGTGATGCTCACAGCAGAGCTGGTGTTAGGGGCTGGCCCCCACCCCAGGGCAGGATCAAGCCACAAAATTCTGAGTTGAGATGAAAGCACAAGTAGTTATTATGGTGAAAAAGGAAGGAAAAACATTGAATTATTTTATAAGCAGATGTCTACCATTAGGTCTACGCCACAGCCATTTTACAGCCCTATTTCATATCCAAACGTGTCTCCTGCTGCATAAATATTCATTATCTGTCCTTCTTGGTCTAATTTTAGTTAAATAAAGATCTCTGCAGCAAGGCTGTATTTTGAATTATTTACTATCTCACCTACAAGCTCACCAAAGGAGTAAGTTCACGAAGACAGAAACATGGAGAAAGAAAAGAGCTTTATCTGACAGACCGGGCTTTTCAGGGCACCAAGTAAACAATTAACGTTGGCCGACAAAGAAGTTGCAGGGCTTCTGTATAAAATCTTATAGGAACTAACACTGCAGGACAAACATCTTGACTCATTTTAAAGTCTCATTAATATCTTTGATAATACTAAGCAATTGCTGCCCACACCCTACATTCATTACACTTTACTGAATACGCATGCAAAACCTTTACAATGAGCAAAAAAATTTGCATTTACATTTTTGCAAGTTCCAGTACCACTTTTTTTTTCACCCCCAATAGGCTTGTACAGGAGATTGAAGTAACAAATTAGGGTCACCTTTCCCCATGCGTTGTCAGCAAATCAATTTGCGACGCCTTTCAGACAGAGTTCATCCATAAATTAGGCAGTCTGCAATTGATTCACAGGAGAAACCCTAGAGCAGCAGAGTGAAACACCAATAAAATTTTACAATTAACTTGAGAAGTTGCCTTTTGTTCCATCCCAGTGGTCCTTTTATTTTTCAGATGCAGAAAACATATCATCATACAGATGCTCCCTTGTAATAGATCTATATGAATATTTAAAATCGGTTCTTGAGAACTAAAGCTAATTACATACGATGGAAAATACATACAGGAGAATTATGTGCCACACAATAGCCAGATTAAATGCTTGTGCTTCAGTGGCAAAGTATTTCATTTGGGAGGGAAGGAGGGGAGGAAGGGAAAAACAGAAGCATGATGTATGGGCTGTCTGCACACTCAGACAAACCAGAAAAGGAGAACATGACGTCTGGATATTTGAGAACTCACTCATAGCACATCAAGAAAGATGCTACGCAAAAAGTTATATAGTAGTTTTGTGACTTAAATCACAAAGCACCATCACAAATCACATTGCTAACTGCTTGGGTTAAAACAAGCCTCCCAGGCTCTGACAACTTTCTTCACATGCAGAAACCTTTCTATAACCGTGCTCAACCCCGTTCTGAACTCCCATTAAAATGTGGTAACTCTACGACCTGGTGAATGCAGACCTGGAAATGCAGGAAGGATGCAGCCACCCCGGTACCCAGTCTGGCATCCCTGTAACTGGGAACCCCAGCAGGGCTGGGAAAGGGCTGCAAACCCAAACACTGGCAGCAGCGCGAGCCAGAACTTTCCCAAAGACATGGGAGCAGCAAGAACAATGTTGTTTTGGGGGATTAAAGCTGCAGCAACAGGAATTCCTGCAACGCAGACTGGCACAACACGGCCGGGGACCGCACTTGCAGGACTCGACCCCACAGCTGCCCACAGCTGCTTGTGGAGCCTGTGCCCCGGCACGAAATCATTCCCCCTGACCAGCAATTCTCTCTGGCAAAAATGTGTAAGGAACCATTACAAAACCAAGGAAGCGAGCCAAGCCAGATGCTGAACTCATGCCCTGGATAAATCCTGGTGCCACCTGCTCTGAGATGGCTCCGTACGGCGAAGCAGCGCTCGGCGAAACGTGCCGAGATTCACTCGGGGTAACAGCTGTGTGTGCACGTAGGGGCTGGCTGGGCAAGCACCAAAACCTGCTCCTTGGGTATTTATTGCAGGGACACAGCTGCAGCGGGGACAGACAGCAGCTCCGGGGTCCTGCAGCTCCCCAGCACCGAAAGCCACAGCGATAGCTGGGCTGCTATTGCATGGATACTGCAGCAGCTGGTGGCAGGGGGCTGTATTTCTCTCCTCCTGCAACAGTCACTAAGTTAGCAGATAAATTTAGCTACATAAAGTAAATATATGACAAAAAGCAGCAGCTTTAATTCAAAATCAGGCCTTGGGACATGAAACGCATCTGATTTTCTCATGCATTATTAAGTCACACGCCTACTAATAGGCCACTTCTCTCAAAAAAAAAGATCATTACCAATGCAAATATCTAGGGATGCTGAAGTTCTTTACAGCCTGGAGCCTCCAAAAAATAAACAGTAAGTTCTTTACAGCCTAGGGTCTCAAAAAATAAACAGAAGCCATGCATTTACTACTAAGATTAAGCTAGCAAGCCTCTGAGTTACTTGGAATGTAAAACCCAGGCCGGCAGCCTGTGCTGCACCCCAGGATGCAGGCATGTATTTCAGGGCAGATTAGGCTTTCTTGGGCAGGAAGGGGCAGGGAGGAGATTTCCCTTTGCTCAAGTTTGAAAAAAAAAAAAAGAAAAAAAAAAAAGGAAGAAAGAAAGAAAAAGCATTAGTATCATAAAAGAGGAACGAGAAATAAAAAGTTAACCCTGAGAGGAAAAGCGCTGATGCAGGCTGGAAGAGCCCCCAGGCCAAGTGACAGCAGCGAGCAGCCCGGTGACACTGGTGCTGTGCAGCAGCTTCCCATCACAAACACCGATGCTGGGCTGCGAGGGTGACCCGCCACCGAAACAGGCTGCATGGGAATGCAGCAAATTTTCCATCGCTTCAGCTCCAATCGCAGACTGCCGAAATGTGCATAAACAAGAAATAAGGAAGCAGCACGGCCTGAGGTGCAGCACTGACCACGGCAGACAGACAGACAGACACGTGCTGTGCCAGCACAGGGAACCTAGCCAGGCTCAGTGCCTGCAAATAAGTCTGGCCCCAGCCCGCTCACCAAGCCCTATGGATGTCCTGTTACTAGAGCTTATGGCTGGCTTTTCAGGATCACAGCCATGAATAGCATCAGACAAAAAACGGCCTTAAAACTTTTATTTCCTTTAAACTTGCTTTTTAAAGGAAAGAAAAAAGCAACCCCATTAAGACAACAAGAAAACCAAGAGTATTCCAGCGAAGTGCTTCAAAATCTCTGCACACAGACTGCATCTCTTTATATTAACATGAATCATTGCACTCAAAATTCTGCTTTTCTTTTTTTTTTTTTTAATGTCCTGTTATATCTTTTAAACTTCTATCAATCACTTAAAAGAATGATCAGCAAAACAAATAAGCCAACAAACCCCACCACCACCTGATCTCTGCAGAAGCAGTAGTTGAGGAGAAGTCAACTTGAGGCTCTGCCGATAATGTGTCCCCAGGACACAGCTGAGCTAGGGCAGTGCTGCAGAGCTTCACCTCTCACAGGTGGCCGTGCACAGACATGCCACAGCACTGCAAATAATTGGTGACATTTCCCAGTTTGTGCAGGTGACCCAAAACAGGTAGTCTTGCACATTGGCAGCAAGCTTCCTAAATAAAAATATATTATTTTTCTTTTTGAATTGATGTCAGAAAAAGGAGGAATGAGAACCCGAGGCAAAAAGTACTTCTGTTTCTGTGGCTGACCCAGGATTACAGCTCGACATATCTATAAAAGTCACTGGGACAGGACAGCCGACCCCCAGATGTACATATTGCAAGGCTCCCCATGAAGGTCCCCCCGAGCAGAAGCCAGCAGGGCAGCATTGTGCAACCCGACGGAGGTGGTGTTGTAACCTTGCTCCTTCTGCAAAGCACCTGGTACACACAGCACGCTGGCTTCCTTAGAGCTCTCCTTGTCCATGAGGAGAAACGTGTAATGGAAACAAGAAATAGATACCTGGGAGAAGGTGAAGACTTGGGGCCTAGAAACCTACTGCATTGATTAGGCACTCTTCAGCATGAACTGCGCGATATGTACAGTAAGCGTTAAAAAAATCTTTACGTTAAGCTTGGAAAAAAAGGAGAAATCTTTACAAAGCTAAAGGCATTATTTGACGGAGCACTGTGTGCATTGTTAAGCTTGAAAATTAAGCTGTAAATTAGCATACACTTTGAAATGATGCTAGGTACCGCATGGCAAACGAAGACCATTTCAGATAAAGGTGGTTCTGAAATCAGAGACACGGAGACTTGAAATAAAACCCACCGAGGAAGGCAACGATCTCTGGTGGTTCCACTGACAGCAGACACCGAGCTGCCTGAACTGCCAGCAGCTGCACTGCCCGAGGTGCCCTTCACACGTGCCTTCCTTACCTCCCCTTCATCGTCCTTGTCTCAGTTTTACAGCCCTACAAAGGGATGGATTCATGTCAGTTCCTGGAGGCAACGACACTCGTACTGTAAAGTGAGGCTCTTGACATGCTGTAAAAGACTAATGGGCACTTCAAATTGGGGCTGGAAGCGGCAACTTTCCTCCACAATTACGATTACGGTGGACTGGGGGATCTCTGGGGTGGGCACAAACAGCACAGCCAGCTCTCAGGCCTCCCCAGCCTGCTCACCTTCCCGGTTAACATGAATTTTACCACAAGAAATCAGAGCCTCAGCTTGAAGGTGCTCCGATCATATAGTAAGAACTTACATGTGGGTCAAACCAACCCAACCCAACCCAACCCAACCCAACCCAACCCATTTCACCCACTCCTTCTTTCTTGGTATTTGGGCAACACTTTGGCACTGCGTGCATAGGCTATCTACATAGAAATACAGTACGTAAGAATGGTAAAACTTCCGATATACAAGGAGGAATGCAAAACAGCCCAAGGAACAGGTTAAAAGGTCATCAGGAGGTTTAACAGACAAAGAAATCCCTGCTGGAACTGTGCCCCCCACTCCCCTCCGTGTTACCTGCTTGGGGCCGGGAGCCCTTGGCCTCCATGCGCTCGCGCTGCCGCCCGGCTCCTCTTCCTCTCTCCCATCCACTTACCCAACTGCACGTGAGTTGCACTCTCTGTATCTCCAGCCTGATGAAGCAACACTCTTCTGATAAACACGTCTTACAGTCTCACGTATTTTTGCTACTCTAATGAAGGAAGTACCTCAAAACAAAAGCGAAGGTTGCTGACCTGTTTTTGGTCTCGTTTGCTGCTGACCACACTGCTCCTTCGGCGAAAAAGCAGATGTTACGACGCTGTTCAGAAGCTGCTAACATACTGCAAGGTTGCCCTTTTTTCTTTAAGGAAAACCCACAACACTTTCTAGTTGCTGTTGGTACGGGGAGGACAGGCACCCAGGGGATGTGTGGCTCCCAGAAGCTGCCAGCACATCTCCTTGAGCCGTCTGACACCAGCACACCGACCCAAACCCCTCAACTTCCACATAAAAAACCCTGATGAGGAAGCTGCTTTTTCACATCTGCTCTGGACAGAGGTAGAGCAGTCCTCTCCAAAGGCTAGGTTGACAAAGGCAGCAAAGTGTTTGCGATTTCATCCCAGGTTGGCTAGGAATGATGGGCTGCCCCTGATGCTGGAAGTCCATGCCTAACAATGTCCTGCCCATCATCAGCAGCTAGGCACATACTGCCTCATGTAAGAAAACTGGATACTTTAAACTTTGTTAAGTCAAAAAATTATTTACATTCTCATTTGTGTATTAAAATACACTGCCATATGCAAAAGTAAGTCCATTTCTCTTTCGTAATTAATCTGCCCCTAAAGCTCCTCATTTCAGACAGAAAGGTTAAGACTGCAGCCTTTAGGCGCCAAGAGCCCCACAGATAATTCTCTCAGCTTTTTCTGTCTAATGTCAGCTGGATCTAATTTTTTCTTTGGAATGAAAACGTAAATTTCATTACTGGAACATTATTAAACTTTTCATTTCTTAACCTCTCCTGAACAGCGATAATTCACTCTCAAAACACGGACAATTTCCATCTAAGCCAGTAATTAATCAGGAAAAAGCAGAGCAGTCCAACACAAGCTATACAGTGTGCTATACAGGCTATAGCGGGTTGTGACTCCTAGTACCTGTGAACAGCTCTCAGTGCCTGCACTAGTGCACAACCTCAAGTTTGTGATTTCTTATGCAAGTCAAGAAAGCTTGCCTTAAATAAGGGCTCTCGACTGCATTGATTTTCCTTTTTCTCCTTCAGGTGACATGACAAAATGTATGTCCCCAGTTATACATCTCCACTAACCTGCAGAATGGCAGGATGTCTTGTGACAACGTTTCTGCACTGGCCAGTCCTCTGCTCCTCTCTACACAGTCCAGTCTTAAAGGTGAAAAAGTTATCCTGTTTCTGTGATATCTCACTTCTTCCTTCGTGTCTGAAAAACTCTTCACAGCCAGTACAATTTGCTGAAATTATTATTTCATAGAGTGTTCGTGTGCACGTGTATTTTATGCTCAGCATCGTGCAGCCCTGTGCTGTGCACAGATGGTTCTGCACGCTCAGGGAAGGAGCCGCCAGGTGAGCTTGAGAAGCTGGGTAGGGCTGAGAGCACACACGTACTTGCAAGTCTGCCAGTTCGTTTCCTCATGCTGGAAGCCTGGCACCCCTCAGTGCATTCATTTAAACCTGGATGCTATCATCCATCCTTAATGAAGAAGATAAAACACCCAGGAGACCTTTCATGCTCTACCAGGACACTTGGAGCTGGTGAGCTGGGGACACCTTGGCTGGAGTCACCCAGGAACGAGTTCCACAGCCGACACGGCAATTCTCTGTACTGTAGCTTTGCAGAAGGAGCAAGGCATTTGCAGACACACCGATTGCCCTCTTCTGCCTCCTTTCCAGCCCCCGCTAACCCTTGTTTGCCGCAACTTCCCCAAAGCACTGCAGAGAAAAACCACAAAGCAGCGGCTGGAGAGGCTGGCAGGGAACGGAGCCCGGCAGACAGCACCCCACGGGTTAAATTGGAGGAAAACCAAACTACCTTACTGCACAGCTCTGAACCAAAGTGCTGAGCTGCGGAGGCTTCTCCTGAGAGCACACACCTTTCTGAGCACATACATTTTTCAGGGAGTTTCAAGAAGTTCAGGAGACAGGACTGCTTTTGTACAGCCCAGCACACTGTTATGTGCTCATAGTATTGCTCTGCAGCGTAAAGATAACAGTCCGGGCAAAATACCTATTTTTTTTCTAGATAAAGCAGAATATGAGCAAAACTCAGCCCTTCTCCCTTATGTCCCCTCCCAGAATCTCTCGGCTATTTGCTCTGCGATACATGCCAGGACGTATGTCTGCAGCCTCCTTACCGGGCTAGGGATGTGACTTCCAATGTGAGAACGTTGGAAAAAAACTCAGTGTTCACAGCATAAAAACATCATTGATAGCACATCATCAGTAGAAAAAAAATAGCAGTATGCATCTCTACCTAGTGCCTTGGAGCCTTAAAGACATTTGAACTGTTACAGCCAGAAAATGTTCTCCTCTGAAATACCACTGAAAAAAAGCAGTGAAAATCAGGTGTGATATTCAGTCTTACACAGTGCACTTTCAATTTATTCTACACCTCATTGCTACTACCCACATACTAATATACTAACATTCAAGATGATAAATTGCAGGAAAATTAAGGACTGTAAAGAATGTGCAGTAAACAATCATGGAAGAACAGCTCGTGCAATTTTTATTGGGTCCTGTAACCTTTAAAATCTCCAAACCCTTACTGATGCAGAGGACCAAGCTTAAGATGGCTTTTTAAAAAAAAACTCGCCGTAATGCAGTAAGTTCTCAGATAAACATGTATTTAGGTCAGTGGCTTCCCCACCCTCTCCAAAAAGTGTGCCACTTACCCAAAATACGGGAATCTCTCTCCGGTAGAGCTGCTGTGTCTTTTGAGAGGATGTATAATTAGATCCGGCACCCAAGGACATAGCACTTATTTTGTTCTAATGGTCTCTCTACGTTTTTGTATCAGGATTTTTCTCTCTTCAGTGCCACATAAGAACAGCCCTCAATATAGAAATAGGTTTTCTGGTCAACGGTGATGTTTATTATGAACTACTAATCCTGCAATTTCTGCAGGAAGATCCTCTT